>NC_057410.1:7007488-7307488 GCF_019320065.1 Cervus canadensis
AGGCTGCCTTTTTTAGAAGCATATTTTAAGTAAATGAATTTATGAGGAAAATTACAAGTAAAATGTTACAGGATTTGCATTTTGTAAAAACAGACAAAACTAGGAAATAGTTTTTTCATATTCAATGAAAGAGAAAATCACTCAGTCGTGTCCAACTCTTTGTGACCCCATGGACTGTATAGTCCATGAAATTCTCCAGCCCAGAACACTGGAGTAGGTAGCCTTTCCCTTCTCCAGGAGGTCTTCCCAACCCAGGGATCAAACCCAGGTCTCCTGCATTGCAGGCAGATTCTTTTCCAACTGAGCCAAAAGGAAAGCCCAAGAATACTGGAGTCGGTAGCCTATCCCTTCTCCAGAGGATCTTTGCAACCCAGGAATCGAACCAGGGTCAATTCTTTACCAGCTGAGCTAGTTGCCCTTATTTACTACTTCTCAACTTAAAATACTGAGAAACTGGTATCCTTATTTAGTAGTTTTCAAATACTTAATACTCTAAAACTTTTTTCCTCCTCCAGCATATGATAAGGTAGTATATGTCAAACATTTCAGAAAATTCCCCCTGAGTTACTGGGATAAAAGAAGAACTTATCTGAGACATAACATTCATATTTTCTGAAAGAATTCAATCCTTACCCAGAATGATTTTTTTCAATAGGAGTGATATGTTTTTCTGCTTCAGGAGTTGAAGAAGACAATTGATCCATGCTCCTCAAATACTGTTCAAATCTAAGAGAATGTTTTTAAAGATCTATGATTTAATGGGCTTGAAATGTTTCAAAAAAAATAAGATCTATATTGAAGTGAGTATATTTTCCTATATAATTTTTACTGCTTTTGTGTTTTCTGACATTGCCTACCTGCTTGACTCTTGGCATTTTGATTTTTTTCTAGTCATTGCTTGACTGGGAACAAATCCCTTTTCTTTTGTGCTACCCTGTTGGCGTTTTGTTGAAATAAAAAGTCAAGAGGAGGGTGAAAATGTGAAGCTGATTGGTAGCAGTCAGAGCTGTTGACTTTTTACATGAAATGGCCTAGGGCTCACATCTAGATGGGATGGGTGGGGTAGAGGAGAGATTTGGATTCCTCCTCACCACCCAGTAAGTGGAATAGCCCCCGTATGGTGATTTCCTGCTTTCTTTGGAAGGTAGCCTCTCACACTGTTTGGAAAAGAAACATCCAGCTACATTCCTGCAGACTGAATTCATGAGTTCCTCCCCTTTGTTGGGTTCTTCTTAGACTTCGCATGGTTCAGAGTAGTTGCCCATCAGGCTGGTAACTACAGTCCTGAATTCTGAAATCTTGTCTGCTTTGTGAAGGATGAATCCTGAATCCTCTGTGCCCTGTTACACAGCAGAAGCATTAGCACACTAATTCGGAGCTTTTGCTGTGTATCAGGGACAGTTCAGGAGCCCGTACACAATGATAATCAAGACAGGGACCCTGCTCACATGGATCTTAAACTCTCGGGTAAAATTGGGGCAAAACACAGAAATGAAGAGAAATAGGGAGGGAAAGAAAGGAAAGAAGAAAGGAAAGAAAGAGTATCAGATACAGTAAATGTCAAGGTGATGGAATAGAAAAATATTAGTGGGAAGAGGCACCAGAGATTAGGTGGTCAGGAAAGGTCCCCTGAGGGAGATAAAGCAAGCTGAGAACTAAGTGACGGGAAACATACAACTATGCAAAGAATGACTGGGAGGATGTTCTAAGCAGAGGAAAAAAGAGTGCAAAGGCCTTATGTTGAAACAATCTGTGTGTTTGAGGAATAGTTCTATGGGTGGAGTGGGTGAGAGGAGAGTGGTAAGAGACACGTGATGCCAAATTATGGTGGGCTTTGCTTTTATTCTAAACATGATTGGAAGCCATCTAGGGGTTTTCAGTTAGGATGAGGAGAGGGGGTGACTTGATCTGTTATACATCTTTAAAAAACTCACATTTTAAAAAAGATCGCATAGTAAAATACCTTTTTATCAGATCAAACATTTTTAAAAGAAAATATTAAAAAGGATATTTTGCTGGAGAGCAAAGTATTTGCGTGGAGGCAGGAAGGCCAGTCAGGATGCTGTTGCTGCCAGTCCAGGTGAGAAGTAAGGTTGGCTTATGCAAGCGATTTGTTTGGAGGAGAAGCAGAAAAATGGACCATTCAGGGTATTATTGATTATAGAGACAGGACTAGCAGATGGATTAGATGTGCAGGGTGAAGGAGTGAAAGGAATCAAGTTACAGATTTTTGGCTGGATAAAGTAGGTGGGAGGTGGTACCTTTTGCTGAGATTTTTAAAGCTGAAGAAAGTGAGATTGGGAAAGCGTTGTGGAATTGAGTTGTTTTAATTGTGTTATTTCTGAGGCATGTAAGTGAAGATATCAAGTAGGTCATTGGATGTGTAAATCCAAGGATTTAAATTACATGACTGAGACAAACCTGGAGATTTGATTTGGCTTTCATCATTTTGTAGATGTGATTTAAAATGTTGGGTTGGATGAGACCTATCTGAGTGTGACATGCAGTCTAGCCCGTTCCAACATTTCGAGGTTGGGGAGAAAAGGAATACTCAGCAAAGATGTCTGAAAACGTAGCAGTTCGCTGAGATAAAAGGAGATCCAGGGAGTTAAATTTCAGTTGGAATGTCATGACAGTCAAGACAGGAGGTGTTACTTTATTTTTATTTTTTAAATTGAACCAATCGTTGATTTACAGTGTAGTATTAGTTTCACGTGTATAGCAAAGTGATTCATATACATATATATTCTTGATTCTTTTTCCACAAAATACTGAGTGAAGTTCCCTGTGCTATACAGTAGGTCCTTGTGAGTTATCTATTTTATATTCAGTAGTATATGTGTGTCAATCCCAAATTCCCAACTTCTCTCCCACCTCCTTCCCTCTTTGGTACTCATAAGTTTCTTTTTTATGCCTGTGGGTCTAGTTCTATTTTGTATATAAGTTCATATGTACCTGTATTTTAGATTCCATATATAAGTGATATGATTATCATATGATATTTGTCTTTGTCTGGTTTACTTCACTTATGACACTCTCTAGGTCTATTCATGTTGCTATAAATGATATTATCTCATTTTTTTTTAATGACTGAGGAATATTCCATTGTGTATATGAAACACATTTCAGCTCCGTGAACTTGCCCGAACTACTAATTTCTCTCAGTCTCTTATTTCTCTTCCATATAAAAGCTTTATATTTATGACATAGTATAGTGAGTCAAGAGGATTTATTAAGCTAATATATACAATGTGCTTTATGACACCCACTGTACAGTAAGTAGTCCATAAGTGAAGCACATGAGACCCAGAGTGACCTTGTGATTTACCCAAGCAATTAGTTAATATTTTCAAAATATTTGACTCCAGGGTTCCACTTCTAGTCTATGGAATATACAAAGATTTGTTAAGACACAGTCCCTGAATTTGAGTGATTAGAGAATGGCTATGTGAACTGGAAAGAGTAAACATTTCTGTTATAGAAAGTAGGTTAATATTCCGGAACTGCTCCTGATACCTATATGACCTGGGCCAGTCATCTTGATTTTTCATAGTTTCAGTTCCTTCACTTATAAACTCTGCTTTATGGGGTTACTGCATCTCTCATGTATATACAGTGTCTGGCACATGGCAGGTCTTCCTAGAAGTAAAAATAATGCTGAGTTCACATCATGACAGTCTTCTTTCATTCCTCCCCATCTCAAAAGAGGCAGACAGGGGAGGTACTATAAAATACATGGCACACCTACAAAAATAAAGTTAATTTAAATCTTACTTTGAGGCAATTTTGCAGGGCTGTGTAATCCCATGAAGTAATAGTAAGCACTCTCAGATGTCCCCAAACAATGGCTGGGACACACCAACCTCATACAAGAAAACCCTTCTGAGACTTCCTTGGATGAGAATCCGCCTGCCAATGCAGGGGACACGGGTTCGATCCCTGGTCCGGGAAGATTCCACATGCCGTGGGGAAACTAGGTTCCTGCACCACAACTACTGAAGTCCAAGTGCTGCAGGGCCTGCAAGCTGCAGCTGCTGAAGCCCGCGCACCCAGAGCCTGTGCTCTGCCACGAGGGAGGCCGCTGCAACGAGAAGCCTCCCGGCCACATCAGAGAGCAGCCCCTGCGTGCTGCAACTAGAGGAAGCCTGAGGGCAGCAATGAAGACCCAGTGCAGCAAAAATAAACAGATGCATAAGAGAGCCCTTCTCAGCAAATGGCAGGGGATGCCCACCCTCTGTGCTGGACGGGCATCGCCTGGTATGCAGCCCCAGTTTGGCCCCTCTGCCTCCAAGTACGTGGTGTCATGAACTCCACAGCAAATGTCAACAGCTTTGTTACAAGGAAGCAGGTAGCAGTAAGATTTTGAATAAAGATATTATGTGTTCAGTTGTGTCTGACTCTTTGGGAGTCCATGGGCTGCAGCCTACCAGGCTCCTCTGTCCATGGAATTCTCCAAGCAGCCATACTGGGGTAGGTTGCCGTTCCCTTCTCCAGGAGATCTTCCCAGCCCAGGGATTGTACCCAGGTCTCCTGCATTGCAGGCAGATTCTTTACCATCTGAGCCGCCAAGAAAGTTCAGTAAGTCTCCTAGGGGAAGGTAAGTGCAGAAGTAGAGATCATAGACACATACAGAGCCAATAGCTGTTTCATGGAGAATCTGGGGAGTAGTGAATGGATGAAATTCAAATATCAGGGTGTCCTGACCAAAGACAGGAAGCCATGAGTAATATTTAAGGGATCAATGGACAGCTAGGACTGACTGCAGCATCAGGACTGTTAAGAAATAAGTATAAATGAGGATAAATTAGGGCAATATTGCAGTTAGGTTGAATGCCAAAGCAAGAATTTAATTTTGTGAGGATTTTGTATGACTGGAAGTTTTTGAACAGAGGAACTGTCTTTTTGATATTAAAGTAGATTTCTTTTTTTTTTTAAAGTATGTTTCTTTTTTTAAAGTATGTTTCTTTTTGATATTAAAGTACACATTCTGGGTTACACTTTCTCTAAGAGTTTCATATTATATACTTTTGAAGTGGTCAAGCCAACAAGTGTCTTGAGGAACATGAAAACTAAAATAATAGTAATAAGAGTAGCCACTATTACTTGAGAATTATTATGTGGCATGCATTGTGCTAGGGGGTCAACATCTGCCATCACATCACCCCGTGAAGTAGGGATTCCAGCCCTCAGTTTAGATCCAAGAAAGCCTCAAGAAGGTTTAATAGCTTGCCTAAGACCAGAGAAACCAGTATGAAAGTTTAGCTGACTCTGCCTGAAAAGCCAGAAAAGAACACCTCTTGCCTTTGACAATGTTATACTCTTGTTGGAGATGAAACCTCTCTGCATGAACTGGGTCTCAGCTGTGGCACGTGTGAGCTTTAGTTGTGACATGGAACTCAGTCTTGCGTGTGAACTCATAGTTGTGCCATATGGAGTCTAGTTCCATGACTAGGGATCAAACCTGGGCCCCCTGCATTGGAGTATGGAGTCTTAGGCATGGACCACCAGGGAAGTCCCTATATGTTCTTTTTCATATTCTTTTCCATTATAGGTTGTTACAAGATACTGAATATAATTCCCTGTGCAATATAGTAAGTCCTTGCTGTTTACTTTATAGGCTTTGTATTTTGGACTGTTGACTTTTTTTTTTTTTTTTTGTGGGTTTTGTCATACATTGACATGAATCAGCCATGGAGTTACATGTATTCCCCATCCCGATCAGACTGTTGACTTCTTTAAACCCCTTTGATTCAGTTCTCCAGCATTTTCGCCTTCCTCCAGGTTGTCTCTACATGCTTAAACTGTTAGCAGCCTGATGCCTTCCATCGGGCTTCCCTGGTAGCTCAGTTGGTAAAGAATCCGCCTGTAATTCAGGAGAGCCTGGTTCAATTCCTGGGTTGGGAAGATCCTCTGGAGAAAGGATAAGCTTCCCACCCCAGTTTTCTTGGGTTTCCCTGCTGGCTCACACAGAAAAGAGTCCGCCTGCAATGCAGGAGACCTGGCTTCAGTCCCTGGGTTGGGAAGCTTCCCTGGAAGAAGGCATGGCAACCCACTGCAGTATTCTTGCCTGGAGAATCCCCGGGGACAGAGGAGCCTGGCGGCTACAGTCCATGGGGTCAGCACAGCACAGCGTGCCTTCCACCTAAACTTAGTATAATTAGAGGAAGGCGAAGTCTTTAAGAGCCTGAGACTCTCATTCAGAAGAAATGTCAGAAACATGTGGAAGCTATCAAAAAGCAGGTAAAAGCGATGCATTCATCTGTTCATTCATTCATTAAGCATTCATTTGTTGAGCACCCAGATGAACCAGACAGCTGCAGCTTCATGAGTATATGACCTATGCAGTCACGGAGGGTCCCTTACTCAGGTTGTTTTAATGCTTTACTTCACCATCTTGAAATTCTTAACTTTGTGTTTAAAAATGTGATTTTTAAATGAAGTTCAGTCTTTTGGATTCTGTGGGAGAAGGCGAGGGTGGGATAATCTGAGAGAATAGCATTGAAACGTGTATATTATCATATGTGAAACAGATCACCAGTCCAGGTTTGATGCATGAGGCAGGGTGCTCAGGGCTGGTGCACTGGGATGACGCTGAGGGATGGGATGGGGAGGGAGATGGGAGGGGGCTTCAGGATGGGGAACACATGTACACCCATGTGTTTATATCAATAAACTGATTCATATCAATGTATGGCAAGAACCACTACAATATTGTAAAGTAATTAACCTCCAACTAAAATAAATTAAAAAAAAATAAATGAAGTCCAGTTGGACAGTAGAACGTGAGCAGAGGAGATACATGCCGCATGTTTATCTACCTTATTCTTTGCTGCTTATCCCTATATAGCATATGTGATACTCACAAGTACACAATTCCAGTGGCCCCATTGCCTGGAGAATCCCATGGAAAGAGGAGCCTGGCAGGCTACAGTTCATGGAGTCAAAAGGGTTGGACATGACTTAACAACTAAATCCACCACCGTGATGGACAGGAATTCAGTGAGACTCAGAGCTAGCTTAAGGTAAGCATGTTCCATCTAGGATGAAGTAGGCAGGTGTGTAGAGAGCCCCAAGAGACCATGATTTCCATTTAAATCAGAAGTTGCTTCAAACACAGAGAGAAGCATTGGTTCTAAGTAACATGAATGATCAAGGAAACTTACCTTTTCTTATTATGTTTCATTGAAAGTGGTGATATAGAGAGGGAAAGCTTTTCCTTTCAGCTGTTTTACATCATAAGTAAGCTGCCAGTAGACAGTGTGGCAGAATGCGGATATATAAAGAAGTGAATTCAAATAATTGAGTGAGTTTGCAACATATTTGCTCTTCTTGTATGTAAGAATATACATAGGCAGGCATAAGCTACAAACTAGTTCTGATATTTCTACACGTGTTAAATGTACTTACTTTTGCATTTAAAGCTGGAAACACATAATATAAAGATGAAGGGTACAAAATCATCTTGACAAGTTACAATTTAAAGTTTTCTTAGAACAGTGTTAAGTAGCAAATAAAAATACCGTAAGAAGTCAAGAGACAGAACTTGGAAGGAAAATACTTTATGTTTTAATGCTTTTAATAGTACTTCTATCCTGCTTTTTGAATAAGGAGCCTCACTGGCTGCCATGTTGCATGGGTCCCACAAATTACATAGTTGGACTTGGGGCCAAACACTGTGTTAGGAAACGGGAATATACTGATGGACAAGTAAGACATGGACTCTGCTTTCATGGAGTATACAGTTCAGAGGGGATAATTACATAATAACGATTGTTATAAGAGAAACAGAGGAGAGGTACAGGGTGTTACAAGAACAGGTAAATGGGAGAAACTGCTGAATGGACATTGTTAATTGCCTCGCCAACAGCCTTTCTCCTTTGCCAGTAAAACTTCCTTCCTTTAGAAACTAAAACTTTCTGACCCTCCACTTCCCTGGCATATAGAGTTTGAGCATGTGATTAAATCCTGTCCAATGATACCTGAGTGAAAGTCTGCCAGACAGAGACACTTTAGGGAAAGATTTTGCTCCCTGATACAGAGAGAAACATGTGAGGAGAACATCTTCCCTTTCTTTCCTACTTTAGATGCTGTTGTGTGAGAGCGTGATGCTCAGAGCTGTGGACGCTATCTTGTAACCATGAGGGGAAAGTAAAGATAATGGCAGAAAGCTCATCTAGAACTAAAACGTAACTTTGAACCTCTGGGCCTATTCAGAACTGTATGCCTATAGAGTGCTTGTTAGGTGAGGAAAAAATGCCTTCTCATTGTTAAAGACACTGTTAGCTGCGTTTTATGTGGTTTGTAGCCAGTACTCCCTAACTGATGTTTTGATCTATTCTGGGTAACCAGGGAGGTTTCTTCTGAGAAAGTGACATTTCATATATACCAAAATGTTGATTAGGAATTAAGTGGTCGATGATTTGAGACAATGGAGATCCAAGGCTGAGAGAATATGCATAATTTGAATGCCCTAAATTAGGAAGTACTTGACATATTTGAGAGCTAAGATCCCGAAGAATATCTGCTGAAGACCAGAGTAGGTGTGGACATCCTGGACATGAAGCTCTCAGATCCATCCCCAGATAGATGACTTGACCATTCTCCTTCTGGGAGATGGTGGCAAGCTGGTTGCTGCTACTCTGTACCCTGTCCAGAAAATCCCAGGCCCCAACACTCAGGTGTCCCACAGCTGATTGAGAACACAAATTTTCATTTTCATGGATGGTCCCACTTGTGGGAAGTGGATGCCTTGTCTGCATGTCAATACTGTGAGTAGTGACACAGTGGTTATCAGAACTTTTAGCAAAGTGTAAACCTTTTAGTGCATCATCCTCCTTGTTTTCATAAATAAGCAAAATGATATGGAAGTGCCAGAGGACACAGAGTAAAAATCTGTGGAGATGGGCACCATCAGATATACTTAAAAATACATTTATGAAAGACCTGATGATTCCCCAAATGATAGAAATTATGAGAAAGAAGGATAGAGTCATCAGGAGCATTGGTATAATTGCAGTGTTAATGGTTTAGAACCCGATCAACCTCTGTGACCAAGTTGCGGCCTGGTGCCTGACGATTCCTGCAGTAATGACATCTAGAGAAATACGGCTGTCAGGGCCATTATCATCATCGTGTTTACCAGCATATCATCCCGGCCATGGACTCAGTGCCAGGAGGCAAGGAGGGCTGTGGTTTACAAAACAGATGCTCACCTCAAAGGCCCACTTAAACTGCAATTACGCACTGGTAATGACTTTCTGTAATTTGTGGTGGGAAGGAGAGGGAAGCCTGGACTCTGTGTTAGAGACAAAAAGAAAAGCAAGGAGAAGAGAAGGAAACAGAGTGCTAATTATGTTTTTAAAACATGCATATGGCACCTGTCAGCATTACAGAAACATGATCTCATTAATCCTCATAATAGCTCTATTAGTCCCAGTGTTGAGAAGAGGAAATTGGAGGAATGAGCTGTCTAAGGAACTTGCCCACAGCGTGAACGAACTAGAGACATCAGGGAAACAAAACCGGCATTGAAGATGTAGAGAGTGGTCCTCTCTCACCTCTTCTTCTGGTTTTTAAGGTTTCACTCAGACGGGGCAGGAAATAACAGAGAAGACACCGTGGCAAAAAAAGCAGCTTTTGGCTTTGTGATACTCAAGTGGCAGTACCCAGCGTGACTTAATCACCTGGTAATCTTCTGAAAGTGGTTTCTGAGTCTACATGAGGTGGTTCAGGGGATTTTCAAGGAAAATCCAAGAAGTGTTTAACTTGAGCTAAAACGGGTATTTGCAGGATTTCTGTGTCCTCATTCATTGATTCGGCAAATATCGCCTGTCTGTTCTGTGCCTGGCACAGCGCTCCACGCTAGAAATAGAACAGTGACTCAACCAGGCAAGTTTCTGCTCTCATGAAGCTTTTCTTCTTCAGGAGCGGAACAGGCAACAAATGTGTAAAAAGTACGTGAAGGAGAGAACCGCAGAGGGTTCCTGCTGTGGGAAAAAGATGAGGCTGTGAGTCTGAAGGGTGGGGTTCCTTTGGAGAAAGTCGCCGGGAAGGATTCTTTATGGGGGCGGAAACCTGTGGGAAAATCAGGGACAGATTTTTGGTGAAGTCTGCCAGTGCCCAGAGAATCCCAGGGACAGAGGAGCCTGGTGGGCTGCCGTCTCTGGGGTCGCACAGGATCGGACACGACTGAAGCGACTTAGCAGCAGCAGCAGCAGCTGCAAGTGCAAATGCCCTGAGACAGGGCTGGGAAAGGCAAAAAGGAGCCAGCGTGACCAGATCATAAGGAGAAAGAGGGCGAGTGGGAGAAAAAGGAGCTGGAGAACCACGCGTTCTTTCCAAAGACTGATTACTCTTTGCCTGTCAGTGCACTCGGGGCTGCTCAGAGGAAGGTTCCAGGCCTTCTTTTATTGGCTCTTTTGCAAGTCTCCCCAAAACGATAAAAGTGAAGAGAGAAAATGCTCTGCCCAGTGGGCCTCCGTCTCTTGTTCCTCTCTTGCCTGTTCTGCAGTGAGGTGCTCAATGACCCTATTTCCCCTTAATGTTCTCTCATAGGAAAAAAACCCTAGGACATTATTCCATGCCTATTTTTAAGGTAGTTCATGAAATAGAAATGAATACGAGCACAGTTTGTTCCAGTGAGTCTCTGATAATCAAATACCTCCTCACTCGGCAGATTTTTGGCTTCCACAAAGGGATTTTAATTGAGAGGATTTTTGCAAAATCAGCATTTGATATTCTGAGACACGCATTCAGCAAATACTTTGTTAGTATAATCGGCTTCAATGTATAAAGTAATTTGAAGAGTGGTTCTGAAGAGAGTCTCTGACCAATCCCTGTGTGAACCCGGATACATGACACTGCAGAAGGTCTCCATCCAAATGGAATCAGCATGGATTTGTGCATTTATGGATTTAGCTTCTGTGTATAAATCCAAACCACTTAAATCCTGGATCAAAGGATATATGCGACTCCTTTTTTTTTTTTTTTGCTATGACTGCAGTTCTGATCATGTTCTGAGCCTCAGAAACCTCAAAAAGACTTACAAATAATATTTGCTTCTTGTTTTTATTCTGTTATGGTTTAGATTTTATGGTCACTGGAGCCTATGGGGTTAATGCTTGGTACACCTAGAGTATTTGAGCCAGCAACCTGGCAAAGTTTAGCAGGGGGTATTGAGGAGAGTTAGCAGCATTGATTGGTTGACGTAATCGATTTGCAGATATCAATGTAGTCTTTATTTTTTTCAGTGTGACTTGAAACAAATTATATCTGTCCTGTTGGGATTACAGCTGTGAGGAGGGTCACGTGGCTTTGTTATCTGGCAGGCTGACTGATCTCCATCTCCCACGACTGTCAGTGCCTTGAGCAGACTGAGGCTGTGTCTTTCACAGTGTTTTCCCCAGCATCTGGCATACTGCCTGGCATATAGTAGGTGCTCATTAAATATTTGTTCAATGAATGAAACATTGATAAAAATAAGAACTACAATGATTTAGTTAAAGCTGGAATCAAGATTGCTGGGAAAAATATCAATAACCTCAGATATGCAGATGACACCACCCTTATGGCAGAAAGTGAAGGTAAACTAAAAAACCTCTTGATGAAGGTGAAAGAGGAGAGTGAAAAAGTTGGCTTAAAGCTTAACATTCAGAAAACTAAGATCATGGTATCTGGTCCCATCACTTCATGGGAAATAGATGGGGAGACAGTGGAAACAGTGTCAGACTTTATTTTTTTTTGGGCTCCAAAATCACTGCAGGTGGTGACTGCAGCCATGAAATTAAAAGACACTTACTCCTTGGAAGGGAAGTTATGACCAACCTAGATAGCATATTAAAAAGCAGAGACATGGTGTATATGTACCACAGCTTCCTTATCCATTCGTCTGCTGATGGGC
The DNA here is from genome assembly GCF_019320065.1 of Cervus canadensis. Lineage (NCBI taxonomy): Eukaryota > Metazoa > Chordata > Mammalia > Artiodactyla > Cervidae > Cervus > Cervus canadensis. Next base: position 7,019,388 of record NC_057410.1, read on the forward strand.
ATCTAGGTTGCTTCCATGTCCTGGCTATTATAAACAGTGCTGCGATGAACATTGGGGTGCACGTGTCTCTTTCAGATCTGGTTTCCTCAGTGTGTATGCCCAGAAGTGGGATTGCTGGGTCATATGGCAGTTCTATTCCAGTTTTTTAAGGAAAGTCTCACATGTTTTCCATACGGCTGTACTTAGTTTGCATTCCCACCCAGTGAAGAAGGTTCCCTTTTCTCCACACCCTCTCCAGCATTTATTGCTGTAGACTTTTGGATAGCAGCCATCCTGACTGGCGTGTAATGGTACCTCATTGTGGTTTTGATTTGCATTTCTCTAATAATGAGTGATGTTGAGCACCTTTTCATGTGTTTGTTAGCCATCTGTATGTCTTCTTTGGAGAAATGTCTGTTTAGTTCTTTGGCCCATTTTTTTGATTGGGTCATTTATTTTTCTGGAATTGAGCTGCAGGAGTTGCTTGTATATTTTTGAGATTAATCCTTTGTCTGTTTCTTCATTTGGTATTATTTTCTGCCAATCTGAGGGCTGTCATTTCACCTTACGTATAGTTTCCTTTGTAGTGCAAAAGCTTTTAAGTTTCATTAGGTCCCATTTGTTTATTTTTTGCTTTTATTTCCAATATTCTGGGAGTGGTCATAGAGGACTAAAAGAATTCATTTGAACCAGTCCTAATGAGATGGATGAAACTGGAGCCCCTTATACAGAGTGAGTAAGCCAGAAAGATAAAGAACATTACAGCATACTAACACATATATATGGAATTTAGAAAGATGGTAACGATAACCCTATATGCAAAACAAAACAGAAAAAGAGACACAGAAATACAGAACAGACTTTTGAACTCTGTGGGAGAATGTGAGGGTGGGATATTTCAAAAGAACAGCATGTATACTATCTATGGTGAAACAGATCACCAGCCCAGGTGGGATGCATGAGACAAGTGCTCCGGCCTGGTGCACTGGGAAGACCCAGAGGAATCGGGTGGAGAGGGAGGTGGGAGGGGGGATCGGGATTGGGAATACATGTAAATCCATGGCTGATTCATATCAATGTATGACAAAACCCACTGGAAAAAATAATAATAATAAAAAAAAATAATAAAAAAAAAAGAAAAAGAAAAGAAAAAAAAGCAGAGACATTCCTTTGCCAACAAAGGTCCATCTAGTCAAGGCTATGGTTTTTCCAGTAGTCATGTATGGATGTGAGAGTTGGACAGAAAGCTGAGCGCCGAAGAATTGATGCTTTTGAACTGTGGTGGTGGAGAAGACTCTTGAGAGTCCCTTGGACTGCAAGGAGATCCAACTAGCCCATCCCAAAGGAGATCAGTCCTGGATGTTCATTGGAAGGACTGATGTTGAAGCTGAAACTCCAATACTTTGGCCACCTCATGTGAAGAGTTGACTCATTGGAAAAGGCCCTGATGCTGGGAGGGATTGGGGGCAAGAGGAGAAGGGGACAAGAGAGGATGAGATGGTTGGATGGCATCACTGACTCGATGGACATGAGTTTGAGTAACTCCAGGAGCTGGTGATGGACAGGGAGGCCTGGCGTGCTGCGATTCATGGGGTCACAAAGAGTTGGACACAACTGAGCGACTGAACTGAACTGAACTGAAGACAGTTTTTGTGTGGAATAAACCATTTTTAAAAATTTGAATATGTTCTCTTATAATATTTAATATGCTTTTTATTAGAAACGGCTGAGCAGAAAGTAGTGGTGGCCGAGTGGTTAAGGCGATGGACTAAAAACGGCTGAGCACTCTGACAACCCGGAGGGGCAGCGGGGAGGGAGGCTTCCCAGGGAGCGGGTGTGTATATAATTATGGCTGATTTGCACTGTTGTACAGCAGAACCAACACAATAGTGTAAAGCATTTATCCTCCAATTAAAAATTTTTTAAAATGGCTTTATATACACATACTGATTTTACTGATGTATAAATGTGGTGACATTGTAATATTGTTTTCTTTATTCAGTCATTTTTCCCCCTACATTCACTTAGCTTCTTCCTTCCTCCACCTCCAGTCCTCCAGTCCTTTACCCCCACCTCCAGATCATATTAATAATCTAGTAATTTGTGTAATTAAGACCAGGAATGTTTTTGCATCCCAGCACCACCATTTATATGCTGTGTGACTTTGGGGGAGTTTTATAAATTTCCTTATCTGTAAAATCAAGATTGTAAAACCTGTATCACAGAAGTATGTGAATTAAATGAACTAATATGTATGGAGCTCTTAGAGGAGTGTCCGTCACCTGCTCATATATATACACAGTGGCCCCCCCGCCTCTTATCCACAGGGATAACATTCCGGGACTCCAGTGGAGGCCTAGAACCATAGTACCGAACCTTATGTACACTGTGTTTTTTCCTATACATACCTACCTATAATAAAGTTTAGTTTATCAGGTACAGTAAGAGATTAATAACAATAGCTAATAATAAAATAGAACAATTATAGCAATACACTGTAATAGAAGTTATGTGAAGTGGTCTCTCAAATATCTCATTGTACAAATTTAATGCCTTTTTCGTCTTAACTAAGCACTTAGGCACTGTGGCTCCAATTTTTGCAGTTTGAGATGCGACAGAAAGACCTGCATGAATTTCTTATTCTTTCTTGGCAATTTCACAGATAGAAGAACAACACGTGATTTTTTTTTCCCCTTAAGTCAGGACTGTTCACCTTTTCACTTAAAGGAAGCACTTTACAGCTTCTCTTTGGCAGATCAGAATTGCCATAATCACTATTCTTGTGTTTTGGGGCCATTATTAAGTAAAATAATGCACTGGAATCCCATGGCAGTCGATCTGATTGTGGAGATGGCTGCTAATGAGTGGGATGTGCTGGACAAAGAGGTGATTCACATCCAGGGTGGGACCAAGCAGGACACTGTGAGATTTAATCACATTACTCAGGTTGGCTTGTGGGGCTTCTCTGGTTGCTCAGATGGTAAAGAATCTGCCTGCAGCGTGAGAGACCTGGGTTTAGTTGCTGGGTTGGGAAGATCGCCTGGAGAAGGGAATGGTTACCCACTCCAGAATTCTTCGCTGGAGAATTCCTTGGACAGAGGAGCCTGGTGGCCTATAGTCAGTGGGGTCACAAAGAGATGGACACAACTGAGTGACTAACACTAGCTAATGCTAACAGGCCACCTCGCAAATGAATTGTTTATGTCTGGAATTTTCCACTTAATATTTTTGGACCACAGATGACCCTGGATAACTGAAACTGAGGAAACTGGCATCTCAGCTAAGGGCGGGAGTAGTGATGGTGATGTTAGGGACTCCCTTAAGTGGACCGGCTGTGGGTAGAGGGCTTCAGTTCCTCACCTCATCTGCCTCTCTGTAGGCTGCTGACCCTGAGACAGTTAACCTCCTGCAAACTGAGAAATCCTAGAGACAGGAGGAAGCTGCAGTGCCTTTTATGACCCAGTCTCCAGTATTGGGAATTCTCCAGGTAAGAATCCTGGGGTGGTGTGCCATTTCCTTCTCCAGTGGATCTTCCCATTCCAGGGGTCAAGCCTGGGTCTCCTGCACTGCAGGCAGATTCTCTACCAAATGAGCTACCAGGAAAGCCCTGTGTTTATGACATTACAGTTTAAATAGGTTTACGCTGATTTTAAAAATGACTGTGTTTAAAATAGCTTCAGAGTTTCTAGTCTTGGTTAAAAACATTTGTTTGTATATGTATTCAGAAAGAGTTCGTAAAAGATTTTTTTTATTTAGGAAAAAAACCCAACTCTTTAATCCACCTGCAATTCATTATATGTATAAAGGTATAATTTTATTTCTCTTCAATGCTAGACAGTTAAATATTAATTAATTTTTAATCTACTTAATTAATTTTATAATCTACTTTTTTTTGGTTGTGGTTTTCTTTTTTTGAGGGGGGTGGGTTTTATCTTTTTGGCCTCTCAGCATGTGGGATTTCTTAGTTCCTGGGCCAGTAATTGAACCCATGCCCCCTATAATGGAAGTGTGGAATCCTCACCACTGGACCACCAGGGAATTCCAATCTATTCTTTATTCTGAGTCGAATTTGTATCTTTACTACTAACTAATATAACATGTAAATTTCCCCAGGCTCAGCAGTTTAACATTACAAAAAATATTTCCTTTTTGCTAACCTGTCCAACATGGGTATTTCTGGGTGGAAGCTCCACTTTATGGACTCTCCATTTTCAACATGAGGCTTCTAAGCCTACCCGAGTAGTCATCACTATTCCAGTTAGCCAGAAGAGGGAAAGTAAGTAGAAAATCAGGTGCGTAAGCTTGGAGATGGTAAACATTTTCACGGTCATGTTATAAGCCAGAGCTCAGATACATGGCCACTCCTGGCTCCAGAGGAGGATGGGAAATGTATTCTTGCTGGTCCAATGATCTGTCTGTCAGTTTCTATGCTGCTGCTGTGCTGTTTATATTATAATGACTTTGTAGTGTATTCTGATATTTTTAAAGAAAAGCTCCTTCACTGGCTCTCTTTGTGTTTTTTCCTTCACTTTTCCTGGGTATTATTCTTCCATACACAGTTAAGTCAATTTTATTCACTTACAAAAACAAAATGAAATAACGATAACAAAACTGTTCGTTGAGATTTTAATTGGAAAGGTATTCAACTTAATATTATTTTTATAACTTGTGATATTCCTATGCGTTTAGGTCTTCCCAATCAAGATCATGTATCTTTTCTTTTTTTTAAGGTTTTGTTTTATGTGCTTCCTTAAGACTGGATCGTGAAAGAGACTGAAAAGTATCAGAAAGTTTCATGACTGAGTTTTTTTAAAATGAGATATTATTTGCTTATTGTGAAATGGACAGATCTTAAACTCCTATCAAGATACAGAACATGACCAGCACCTCAGAAGGTTCCCTTGTGCCTCTGCCAATGAATTTTTACCACACAGGTAAGAATTATTCTTGTTTTTAGCATCATAGAGTTAGCGATGCTTATTCTTGAATTTTATATAAGTGGAATGATATATATACTTTTTTTGGTGTAAGGTTTCATTTGCTCCATGTAGAGAGTCATCTATGTTGTGATAACTATCAGTTTGGTCCTTTCTGTTACTGGGTAGTATCTCATCCCATGGATACACATTTGTCTATTCTTCTACATGTTGAATGGGTTGTTTCATTTTGTTGCTATCTTGCTTAAAGTTGTTGTGGACATTCATATGTAAGTTTCTGTGTGGTCACATGTCTTTGATTTCTCTTGAGAAAATATTTAGGAGGGGAATTCCTGGGTCACAAGATAGGCATATATTTAAGAAACTTTACAAGAAACTGACAAACAATTTCCCAAAGTATTTGTGTCATTTTACCCTCCTGCCGGCAATGTCTTCTCCCCATTCACAGTTATTGCATGTTATATCCTTCCTAACATTTGCTGTTATCCGTCTTTAACTGTAGCCACTTGGATGGGTGTATAGTGTTTCACATACCAACTTTGTTGCCGTATAATTTATGTACAGTAAAATACACACATTTTCAAGTCTACAGTTCAGTGAAGACTGGCAAGTATATACACCCATAAAACTACTACCACAATGAAAATATAAAGAGTACCCATCACCCCAAATACAAAACATTCCTATTACCACTTGTATCCTTTTCGATTCAGTCCTCACCCCTCATCCCACTTCAGGCAACTGCTGCGCTGCTTTTAATCGCTGTAGACTTGTCATTCTAACAGTTTCAAATGAAAAGACATAAAGTATATAGTCTTTTATGTCTTGCTTCCTTCACTTAGGATAATGTTTGTGAGATTTATATATGTTTGTTGTGAGTAGTAGTCTATTGTACAAATATACCATGGTTCACCTGTTGATGAATAATGGGTTGTTTCTAGTTTCTGACTATTTTGAATAAAGCTGCAATGAATATTTATATATATATGTCTTTGTATGAGCATATACTTCTATTTTTCTTGGATAAATACCTAGAAGTGGAATTGTTCTATCACATAGTAAGTATATGTTTAACTTTCTAAGGAATTGCCAAACTACTTTCCAAAATGGTTACATTATTCAATGTTTCATTATTAATGGATTAGAGTTATAATTGCTTCATATGTTTGTCAACACTTGGGATTATCAGTCTTTTTAATTTTAATCATTGTGATTGGCTAGTATCTTTCTTTAGTATCTTATCTCTAATGTTTATTTCTTTAATGACTAAGTATGTTAACCACCTTTTGATTGACGTTTGAATGTGTTCATTTCTGAGGTGTCTGTCAAATCTTTTGCCCATTTAAAAAAATTGGATTGCTACTTTTGTTATTATTGAGTTGTAAGAACATTCATTCTGAATATAAGACCTTTGTAGATAGATACATTACAAATATTTACTTCTAGTCTGTGGGCTGACTTTTCATTTTCTTTAAGTGTCTTTAGAGGAGCAGGAGTTTTTAAATTTGGAGAAGTCTATTTTTTTCAGTTATTTTTATGGTTCACACTTTTTGTGTCCTATGTAAGAAATATGCCTTTGTTAGGTTTGCAATAATCTTATGTTATGTTTTATAATAGAAGTTTTTAAGTTTTAGCTTGTAATAGATGGGATCTATTTTCTATCTCTAATTATTTTTATGTATTAAATGAGTGTGTTGAGATTCATTTTTTCCATGTAAGTATTGATTTGTTTCAATATCACTTATTGAAAAGATCTTTATTTCCCCATTGAATTGCCTTTGTTGGAAATCAGTTGACCACATAATGTAGGTCATGTTGAACTGTTGATTCTGTTCCTTTAATCTATATGTCGATTGTGATGTCAGTGCCATACTATCTTGATTGTTATAGTTTTAAAGAAAGTCTTAAAATTAGATACTGTGAATTTGCCAACTTTATTCTGTTGTAGCATTGTCTTGGCTGTTCTAAGTCCTTTGCATTTCCACATAAAGTTTATAGGCAGCTCACTAATCTCTATTTTAAAGAAGACTGTCAAATTACTATTAGGATTTCTCAGTTTTCTTTATACTATTATATAATAAGTTGATTGTATATTGAACCTGCATTTTATAGCCTTACTAAAGGCACTTACTAGTTTTAATATTTTTATTGTAGATTACTTAGGGTTTCCTTTGTAAATGATAATACCATCTAAGACTGAGATGATTTTATTCTTTCTTTTCAACTTTGTGCATTTATTTTTATTGCCTTATTACACTGGCTAAGACTTCCAATGAAATGTTAAGTAGAAGGTAGTGAGAAGGACAACTTAACTTTATTCTCAATCTTTAGGAGAATACCTTCAATATTTCACAATAAGTATATATAATGCTACCTGTAAGTTTTGCATAGATATCCTTTTACTGTGAGTTTTTACCATGAATAGGTGTTGAATTTGATCAAGTGCTTTTCTTGCAGTTGTGTGTGTGTGTGCTCGGCTCAGTTGTATCCAACTCTCTGAGACTCCACGGATTGTAACCCACCAGGCTCCTCTAACCATGGAATTTTTCCAGGCAAGAATACTGGAGTGGGTTGCTATTTCCTACTCCAGGGGATCTTCCCGAGCCAGAGATGAAGCCCGCATATCTTGTGTCTCCTACATTGACAGGTGGATTCTTTACCGCTGCATCACCTGGGAAGTGGTAAAGAATCTGACTACCCCCAGGGAAAAAAATCATCAGGACCAGATGTATTTACCATTGATTTTTATCTAACCTTAAAGAACAGATGATTTTTGTGTCATTTAAACTTTAGCCTTAGAAAAAGATTAAAATCTCTCTAATTCATATTTTAAATCCAATGTAACTTTAATACTAAGCCATTAAATTCTCTGGAATGTATACCCAGGAGTGGAAATGCTCGGTTGTATTTTCACTGTATGTTTAAGTATTTGAGGAACTGCCAAACTGTTTTCCAAAGGTGTCTACACACCACTTTAAATTCCCATCAATTTTTCCACATCCTCATCAACACTTACTATTGTCTTTTTTATTATAGCCATTCTAATCTGTACAAAATGGCATCTTACTGTGGTTTTGATTTGTATTTCCCTTTATTGCTAATGATATTGATTATGTTTTCAGTACTTATTGGCCATTTGTATATCATCTTTTATATTAAGTTGTTCCTGCACCATTTGTTGAAAAGACTGTTCTTCTCTCCATTGAAATTTCTTGGCATCCTTGTCACATATAAGTTGCCTTCAAATATGTGGGCTTCCTTCTGGACTCTCAATTTTATTCCACTAATCTGTATGCCTATACTTTTTCCAGAGCCAAATGATTTTGTTTATTTTAGCTTTGAAATCATGATATGCAAGTCCTCCAACTTGAATTTGCCAAGCAAGATTGTTTTGGCTATTCTGGGTTCCGAATTTCCATATGAATCCCACCTGTGAAGAAGAACAGGTGGGGTTTTGAGAGGAATTGCACTGAGTTTGTAGAACAACTTGGGTAGTAGTGTTATCTGAACAAAATTCTTTGTCTGTGAACATGAATGTCTTTCTGCTTTCTTAGGTCTTAATTTCTTTCAACATGTATAAATATTGCACTTATTTTGTTAAATTTATTCCTGACTATATTGTTCTTTTTTAGATGCTATTGTAAATGAAATAGTTTTATTGATTTTATTTTGGGTTGTTTATTGTTGGCATATAAAAACACAATTGATTTTTATACACTGATATTGTAACCTGCAACTTGATAAACTCATTGATTAGCTCCAAAAGTTTTTTGTGGATTTCTTAGGATTTTCTGTATATGGAATATCACTTGCAAATAGAGATAATTTTACTTCTTCCTTTCCAATTTGGATTTTTTTTATTATTAATCTTGCCTAATTGCCCTACTTATATCCTCCAGAACAGTGCTGAATAGAAGTGGTAAGACTAGCTATCTTTGTCTTGTTCCTGATCTTAGGAAATAAACTTTCCATCTTTCACCATTAAGTACAGTGTTAGCTTTGAGTTTTTGTCAATGCCCTTATCAGATTGAGAGAACTCTCTCTATTCCTAGTTTGTTGAGTGATTTTTTAATGGAAGGGTGTTGGGTTTTATCAAATGCTTTTTCTAGACTACTGATATTATTATGTAATTTTTGTTGTATTAATAATAATGTTTACATTGATTTTTGTATGTTGAACCAATCTTGTATTCCTGGGATAAATTTATCTTATTGTTTTAAGATGTAGGTTTTATTATTATTCAAAAGTGGTAAGGCCAAAAAATCCGGAGACAGTTGCCATGGAAAAGATAGTTTATTACTCAGTTTCCAAGAAGAGGGACATGTTATGCCCCGTGGGATAGAAGGAGTACATGGAGGAAGCCCCATTGTCAGTCAGGAGATGGGGGGATGCAGAGGAAAATGTGGGCAAGTATCTTTATTGTGGTTTCCGTGGGAAGAAAAGGGAAAAGCAGAGTAAACAAGTTTAGGGCTGGCTAGTTTGAATATTTCCGTGGGCTCTAGTTGTCTGGTACCTGACTGTAGATGTTTGGGGCAGGGGAATAGTGGCATGGACCGGGAGAACCCTGTGAAAGCCTGATGAATGAGATGGCTGAGGCGTGGGTTCTGAATTTCCTGGTCTGCATGTGAAAGGAGCAGGAGCAAGTGAGTTGTTTAGTCCCTAGGATTTGGCCAGCTCTGGGAGGAATAGCCTCTCCAGAGTCAGCACGGCCTCAGATTTCCAAGCATCCCAATAAAAAGATATGGCTAGTATAGACACAGTCTATAATTCTTTTGCTATGTTGCTGGATTCGATTTTCTGGATTTGTTAAGGATTTTTACATCAATATTCATAGGGGATATTGGTCTGTGGTTTTCATCTCTTGTGATGTCTTTGATTTCTGTATCAGGGTAATCCTGGCCTCATAAAATGAGTTAGGAAGTGTTTCGTCTTCTGTTTTTTGGGAGGATTTATTAAGTACTGGTGTTACTTGGTCTTTAAAAGTTTGGTAGAATTCATCGTGAAGCTAGCTGGTCCTGGGCTTTTATTTCTGGTGGGTTTTCGATTATTAATTTAATCTGCTTATTTTTTTAAAGGTTGGTCAGTTTTGGTATTCTGTGTCTTTATAGGAATTTATGCTTTTCATCTCGGTTCTCTAATTTGTTGCATAAAATTTATACATTTTGTTATATACAGTAGATACAACTTTTTGTCAATACACCATTTCATATAATGAAGTAAACACCACATGAAAGTCTATGTTAAAGTACTTGGGGTATCATCTCAAAATAAATCCTCCTGTTTGGAGGGACAGAAATAAAGATCTTAAGTTATCATAGTTGATTTTTCTTTAAGGATCCTTTGGTTATCAGAAACCCACATAAAACTTGCACAAGTGAAAAGATGAATTACGGTAAGAATGACAGGACTTTGGAATGGAAATTTCAAACGCTAGAGGATATAAAGGTTTAAGGTGTTGAACATTAAGAAGCAGGAATTTGGAAGAAGTATTTCTTGGAGTTGTGTTGTGTGCTTTTTCCCTTCCTTTCGAGGGTAAAGGCTCGTGGTGTCTGTTTCTCCCTTCAAACCTTGGAAAGGTGGTTTTAGTAGGATTAACTGAGAGCAGATGGAGGACTCTGGGCATTGGTGTCTGACCTGACGTGCCAGAGCAGATTGAGAGGAGGTTGCTTTGGGGTTAGCCTGCACGCCTCACATTTTCCCGGGCAAAGATGCACAGGTGCCTCCTGAGGATCGTAGGTGAACCGTACACATCAGACGGTTGTTGGTTGGATGGGATGTTGGGCCTATATTCATTTAAAGATTCTATTCTGTTATGGTTTATTGCAAGTATTGAATGTAGTTCTCTGTGCTATAAATCCTTCTTGTTTATTTTATATGTGGCGGTCTGCGTCTGTTAATCCCGTATTCCCAATTTATCCCTGTCCTTGCGTCTCCTTTGGTAGCCGTAAATTTGTTTTCTATGCCTGACAAATATTTTTTAATGAGTAGTAAATGTGCCTGTCCTTTTCTCCAGAAGGAAACACTATCTTTATTAATGCCGAACAGAAAGCAGTCTGCTCTTTCCTTCGAAGGAAGACCCTATCTCCGTCTGAGGCTTTTCATTGTACAAAGAGCCTGGAAAAATGGTGCAGAACAAAGGAAAGTCAGGGCCTCTAGCAGACATGCAGTAACATGGGAGGCCCACAGAGAGTTGCCCCCCATAGGAAGTAGCTGTCACCTTGAGGGAAATTTGAAGCTTTTCCCTAGCATGAAACGAACCCTATAAATAACAAAATTGAAGCCTATGCTTCACTATTTAGATTGATCATAGCGTGTTACGTTGTATGAGCAGAAAAGAAGTTTCAAACAAGGTGTAGGGGAAAAAACCCTCCCATCCCAAATAAAATGTCAGGGGGAAATTGAAGGAAAAAAATTCAAATTGTTTTGATTAATATGCCCATTTCATAAGAACTTGATGAACAACCCTAAATCATCCATGGCCTACTAATGTGGACGTGAAGTAAAGGCAAAGCTTCTGCAAAGTGGAAAGCAGGATGATGATAGCAGAATTAGATAAATTCTGACTCTCTCTTTGATTCTGTTTTCTTTCTCTGTTTGGTCTCTCATCTCTGGTTTCTCTGTCTGTCTGTTTATCTTACTTCCTGTGGATCAACTTCCTATGCTTTCTCAGATCTCCTGTAATCTCAGTGTGTGGGCAGCTCCACCTGCCATTCTCCCAACTCTGGCTTTGCATCTGCACAAGTTTTATTCCTGAATCCCGGTACTGTTTGCCAGTAGTTACTTCATCTTTTGGTTCAAATTCTCTGGAGAAGAAATCATATGGTTATTGTTCAGCCAGTGGATTAACTTCCTTTAGTTAAGTGGTCCAATAATCTGGAGGTGGGGCTAGGATTGGCATCTGGTGGGGCTACAGGCAGTAATAAGGCCACAGCAGCTACAAACATGGGCGTGTTCTGAGCAAATGTAGTTCAGGGAGGGTCATGTGCCTCCAAATACCTTTCTAGGTCCTGACTTGAATGTGATCTGAATTCAGAAGAATTTCCAGGTATAATATGTAAAATTTTAAATAAAAAGTCTGGTTTATTTGTTGGTAATGTCTGTAAAATTTCAAGAAAATTGTAATTGAATTCTGTAAATATTGGTCCTAAGAGCTTGGTGAGTAGAGCTGAGTTGGGGCAAACCCATTCTGTTCACAGACATCCCAAGGTGCATGTTCAACTGATGGGAGTTACGTTTATCCTGCTGACAAAGAGCAAATGCCTAAAGCAAGTTTGATGGACATTTAGTCACTATCCCTAAAATGTATGCCAAGGACATTTTTCAAGGTAGTTTTCTCATTATGGATAAATCTGATGTGATTACAGTGTTAATATTATTTCTATAATAATTTGAATGGCTCTTTAAAAGACAACAAGCAAGAAAAGACAGGCATCTTTTTGTTCCTGGCTGAGAATTGAAAATTTGGGGTATTAATAAATCCCATTAGTAGCAAAACAATTTTTACTAGCACTTGTAACTGTTGGCGTAAGGAAGACTGTGAATATTTTTTACAGTAGCACAAAGAAGTGATTCTTTTGAACAAAACTAGGAGTAGAGAACAGACTATGAGTGAAATAGGAAAATGAGAAAGGGTGTCAGTTTAGCTAATTCTTTCTAAAACTCTTTTTTCTTCTGATTGTTATTCCCATCTAGTTTATTTTATGGTATAACAAATCAACCTTGGACGATTGATGTGAAAGTTTAAATTTATAGATGTTGACTTATATCTCCCTCTTTACCTTTTTTCCCCCCAGAGAAGAGGCTTCTTCTCATAAGGGACTATGATTGAAATCATCATGTTTATGATCTTTATATAAAGACACAAACATTTCTTAAAGTGTAAGAAATCCATTTTCGGGTTATTGCCTTGCGGGAAATGCTGATCAGCTCAACATTCTTTTTCATGTCTCCCTTGAAGAGATTACAAGAAAGATTTTCAGGGGACTGACAATCAATTATGCAGACATTTTCTAAAGCAGTGAAATATGTATTTAGTAACATATTTTCTGCTGAAGGGAAATTATTTTGTTTTCTCTCTCTTTGAAAAGATGGCACCTTCCCTGGTCTCCTTTTAAGGATCACCTAAGACCAAGCTGCTTCAGGCCATCTTCCATTTTCATGTAGATTTTTTGGCTATTACGTTTGCCCAGAAAGAGATTTTTTTTTTTTTTTCTTTGTCCTAGGGCTGACTTTGAAAAGAAAGCTAATCATATAAGTTAAAATAGTCATTGGCTAAATCTAATATATTGTTGGTTTTCCCACTGCTTAACCAGACTTTAAGACCCGAAATCGAGGGCGAAGACGCTTCAAGGATTTTGCTTGGCTCCAGTGTGTGTGTGTGTGTGTAACTGAGAAGCAGATTGTCAGAAAAATTTCAGAATGAAGAACAAAACTTCAAATTTATAATTTTGTTAGTAAACAAAGAAAATAAGGGGTGGATCTATATAGTTAAAATGTGTTGAATTATGCATGTATGTATGCTAAGTCGCTTCTGTCCTGTTTGACTCTTTGCAACCCTATGAACTGTAGCCCTCCAGGCTCCTCTGTCCATGGGGATTCTCCAGGCAAGGATACTGGAGTGGGTTGCCGTGCCCTCCTCCAGGGGACCTTACTGACCCAGGGATCAAACCCCCATCTCTTATGTCTCCTGCATTGGCACGTGGGCTCTTTCACCACTGGCATCTCCTGGGAAAGTCAGTCCAATAATACAAAATGGTATAACCACTTGGAAAAGTTAGCAGTTTCTTAAAAAGTTAAGTTACACTATCATGTAATCCAGCGAGTCTACTCCCAGGTGTCTACCTTAAGGAAATGAAAACCTATGTCTGCACATATACTGGTGTGTGGATATTCCTAGCAATACTATGCATAATAGCCCTTAACTGGTAACAACTGAATGTCCATCAACTAGTAAATGGATCAACAAAATGTAGGTGTATGTATTTAATGAAATACTATTCAGTAATAAATGAAATAAACTACTGATACATGTGACCACATGCATAATCTCAAAAAACAGCATTCTAAAACAAACACACCAAATACAAAAGACTACTTAGGATATATCTTAGCCTGCTTAGGATACTATAACAAAATACCAGAGACTGGGTGGCTTATAATCCACATAAATTTATTTCTCTCTCTTCTGGAAGCTGAGCAGTTCAAGATCAGACTTCCAGAAGGGTCAGGCTCTGAATTGCTGACTGCTGACTTTCTGTCTCCTCACCTGGTGGAAGGGGTCACGGAGTTCTCTGGAGCCTCTTCTACAAGGGCACTAATCTCATTCATGAAGGTGAAGCCTCCTGATAACTCAGGCAGTCATTTAATTGACTTGTTTGCTTGTCTGTTTTGCTTGGCTTTTTCACCATCACTGAAGTCAGTGTTGCAGTGTGCACCGAGGCTGCAGCATTTTTCAGGGCACATGGAAAGAAAGTTTGGGAAATATCCCTTAGCCGATGTAAGGAATTCAGTTCAGTTCAGTTTAGTTGCTCAGTCATGTCTGACTCTTTGTGACCCCATGGACTGCAGCACGCCAGGCTTCCCTGTCCATTACCAGCTCCTGGAACCTGCTCAAACTCATGTCCATTGTGTTGGTGATGCCATCCAACCATATCATCCTCTCTCGTCCCCTTCTCCTCCTGCCTTCAGTCTTTCCCAGCATCAGGGTCTTTTCCAATGCGTTGGCTCTTCTCATAAGGTGGCCAAAGTATTGGAGTTTCAGCTTCAGCATCAGTCCTTCCAATGAATATTCAGGACTGATTTCCTTTAGAATTGACTGGTTTGATCTCCTTGCTGTCCAAGGGACTCTCACAAGTCTTCTCCAATACCACATAGGACATTAAGAAGAGGTGGCAAGAATACACAGAAGAACTATACAAAAAAGATCTTAATAACCCATATAACCACAGTGGTATGATCACCCACCTAGAGCCAGACATCCTGGAGAGGGAAGTCAAGTGGGCCTTAGGAATCATCACTGCAAACAAAGAGCTTATTTATTCATTTACTTATCTTTTCTTACCACTAAGTTATTCATTCTTATTTGAAATATTTGTGTCTAAAATATGAACTAGTCAATGTAGTTTCTTTTTATACTTTGGGGTATGCTACCCTTTTGCTTTCTGATGTTTTTGGAATCATATTCTACCCTATCTCTACTTCTAGATATATCTCAATTTCATTTTGGAAGTTAAAAACCCATAACCCTCTAAAACTGAGAAATTCATTTTGACCTTATTACCCTCACTGGAAGAAAGATAACAGCCACATCTTAAGTTCTAGATTTATTTATAGGTGAAGTAAATTATGGGTACAGAATTAAAATCCAGATCTGTGTGACTCAAATCTGTGTTCTTTCCAACCGTCTCAATGTACAATCAATCAGTCAGTTCAGTCGCTCAGTAGTGTCTGACCCTTTGTGACCCCATGGACCATAGCATGCCAGGCCTCCCTGTCTATCGCCAACTCCCAGAGTTTACTCAAACTCATATCCATTGAGTCAGTGATGCCATCCAACCATCTCATCTTCTGTCATCCCCTTCTCCTCCTACCTTCAATCTTTCCCAGCATCAGAGTCTTTTCAAATGAGTCAGTTCTTTGCATCAGGTGGCCAAAGTATTGGAGTTTCAGCTTCAGCATCAGTCCTTCCAATGAATATTCAGGACTAATTTCTTTTAGCATTGACTGTTGGATCTCCTTGCAGTCCAAGGGACTCTCAAGAGTCTTCTCCAATACCACAGTTCAAAAGCATCAATTCTTTGAAGCTTAGCTTTCTTTATAGTCCAACTCTCACATCCATACATGACTACTGGAAAAACCATAGCCTTGACTCGATGGACTTTTGTGGGCAAAGTAATGTCTCTGCTTTTTAATATGCTATCTAGGTTGGTCATAACTTTTCTTCCAAGGAGCAAGTGTCTTTTAATTTCATGGCTGCATTCACCATCTGCAGTGATTTTGGAGCCCAGAAAAAGAAGTCTGTTACTCTTTCCACTGTTTGCCCATCTATTTGCCATGAAGTGATGGGACCAGATGCCATGATCTTAGTTTTCTGAATGTTGAGCTTTAAGCCAACTTTTTCACTCTCCTCTTTCACTTTCATCAAGGGGCTCTTTAGTTCACCTTCACTTTCTGCCATAAAGGTGGTGTCATCTGCATATCTGAGGTTATTGATATTTCTCCCCGCAATCTTGATTCCAGCTTGTGCTTCATCCAGCCCAGCATTTCTCATGATGTACTCTGCATGTAAGTTAAATAAGCAGGGTGACAATATACAGCCTTGACATATTCCTTTTCTGTTTTGGAACCAGTCTGTTGTTCCGTGTCCAGTCCTAACTGTTGCTTCCTGACCTGCATACAGATTTCTCAAGAGGCAGGTCAGGTGGTCTGGTATTCCCATCTCTTTCAGAATTTTCCAGAGTGTGTTTTGGTCCACACAGTCAAAGGATTTGGCATAGTCAATAAAGCAGAAGTAGATATTTTCTGGAACTCTCTTGCTTTTTCGATGATCCAGTGGATGCTGGCAATTTGATCTCTGGTTCCTCTGCATTTTCTAAATCCAGCTTGAACATCTGGAAGTTCACGGTTCATGTACTGTTGAAGCTTGGCTTGGAGAATTTTGAGCATTACTTTACTAGCGTGTGAGATGAGTGCAATTATGCGGTAGTTTGAGCATTCTTTGGGATTGCCTTTCTTTGGGATTGGGATGAAAATTGACCTTTTCCAGTCCTGTGGCCACTGCTGAGTTTTTGAAATTTGCTGGCATATTGAGTGCAGCACTTCCACAGCATCATTTTTTAGGATTTGAAATAGCTCAACTGAATTTCATCACCTTCACTGGTTTTGTTCATAGTGATGCTTCATAAGGCCCACTTGACTTTGCATTCCAGAATGTCTGAGTCTAGGTTGGTGATCACACCATCATGATTATCTGGGTCATGAAGATCTGTTTTGTATAGTTCTTCTGTGTATCCTGGAAACCTCTTCTTAATACCTTCTGCTTCTGTTAGGTCCATACCATTTCTGTCCTTTATTGAGCCCATCTTTGCATGAAATGTTACCTTGGTATCTCTCATTTTCTTGAAGAGATCTCTAGTCTTTCCCATTCTGTTGTTTTCCTCTATTTCTTTGCTCTGATCGCTGAGGAAGGCTTTCTTATCTCTCCTTGGTTTTCTTTGGAACTCTGCATTCAAATGGGAATATCTTTCCTTTTCTCTTTTGACTTTTGCTCCTCTTCTATTCATAGCTATTTGTAAAGCCTCCATGGACAACCATCTTGCATTTCTTTTTCTTGGGGATGGTCTTGATCCCTGCCTCCTGTACAGTGTTATGAACCTCAGCCCATAGTTCTTCACGTACTCTAACAGATCTAATCCCTGGAATCTATTTCCCACTCTACTGTATAATCATAGGGATTTGATTTAGGTCATACCTGAATGGTCTAGTGGTTTTCCCTACTTTCTTCAATTTTAGTCTGAATTTGGCAATGAGGAGTTCATGATCTGAGCCACAGTCAGCTCCCAGTCTTGTTTTTGCTGACTATATAGAGCTTCTCCATCTTTGGCTGCAAAGAATATAATCAGTCTGATTTCGGTGTTGACCATCTGGTGATGTCCATGTGTATAGTCTGTTTTTGTGTTGTTGGAAGAGGGTGTTTGCTATGACCAGTGCATTCTCTTGGGAAAACTCTTTTAGCCTTTGCCCTGCTTCATTCTGTACTCCAAGGCCAAACTCGCCTGTTACTCCAGGTGTTTCTTGACTCCCTACTTTTACCTTCCAGTCCTCTATAATGAAGAGGACATCTTTTTTGGGTGTTAGTTTTAGAAAATTTTGTAGGTCTTCATAGAACCATTCAACTTCAGCTTTTTCAGCATTACTGGTTGGGGCATAGACTTGGATTACTGTGATATTGAATGGTTTGCCTTGGAAATCAACAGAGATCATTCTGTCATTTTTTATATTGAATCCAAGTACTGCATTTCAGACTTCCTCATTGACTCTGATGGCGACTCCATTTCTCCTAAGGGATTCTTGCTCACAGTAGTAGATATAATCACTAATGAGAAATAAAAACAAATTGATATCTCAGAAAAGTTTTAAGCTACATGGAGAGAAATAGAAATGATTTTTTTTCCAACTAATGAGAACATTTATTTCACATTTAATTATAGTCACCAAAGGTCCTATTTTGCTGATTATTATGCAAAATCCATAAACAAACCACACCTTCAGTGATGAGTAAGGCTGATTTTGGAGTCAGAACACATTATCAGTGAGAGAGAAGTCTGAATGGGGGAAGCATACACTAGCATCTCAAAGCACCTCGAGTAGACTTAACTGAAAAAGAAATACAACCAGAATTTTGTGGAGGTAAGTTTTCTGAAATGATTAATCATAGTAGCGAATATGTATCAAGCACCTATATGTGGCAGACATTGTGTTAGCCCAGGTACATGGAGGGTCTTGTTTAATCTTCAGTTGAACCTCATGTGTTAAGAACACTATTCATCAAGAGCCCATTTTACAGATGGGAAAGCTGGAACTTACCAGTAGAATCTAATTTGATGACATACATGGTACATAGTGTGGGACTAAAGATTGAAACCAGAATCTGCTCTATCGATCAAAAACTTACTATAGGAATTTACTGACAACAGAGTCAACTAGTGTATTATTTACTCTTCAAATAAGATTATTTTTTTCTACACTGAGAATTGTTACCAACACTTTAGCTCCAGCACATGTGCTTAAAATAAATGAAAAATGTCGAGGTTTAAAGAACACTTCCCTATCCACTTTTTTTTTCCCTCAACTGAAATTGGAGGACTGGTATATCCTGAGCATAAATGGAAGCTGGCAAACATGACTTGAGTAAAAAGATAGGTCTGACATATGCTATTCCGTTCCTGAAGAAGAGACTCCAGATTCTGCATTCAGAAACTTTGAAAGAAAGCAGAAAACCTCTATCATTTCCATATAAAAGACACAGGGTAGGAATTCAGTATCTTTTTATTCTCTGCAGAATAAGAGTGTAGCTTTTTGCTTGCTGATAAAAATTTGCTCACGGCAAGAGGGGCCCCTGCACCCCTTTCCGGCTGAGAATGACTTCTGGGACTGCTGTTTTGTGCTCGAGTTCCTCCTGGGAGGTCATGCTGTGTATCTAGAAGATGATGTCATTGACCTCCAGAGCAAAGGCAACGAAGGGCGCCAGTAGAGATGCAGGGGGGTGGCCGGGTCATTTGTGTCTTCTGAATTTGCGTTACTGAGGTGTCGGCGGAGACCTCACCTTGTTATTCATTTTTCTGGATGCGGAAGGCCAGGTTTGGGAGCTTCTAAGCCATTAAGAACTATAAGGCAAAAACTGGGGCAAGGAACCACGTAACACAGGGCTTAGGGTGTGAGTTTAAGTGTTTAACTTCACAGGTTTGTATCCCAGCTCTCACTCTTCTAGGATGTTATGTTAAAAGTGGTTTTATTTATTATTATTTTAAATTTTTGTTTATTTATTTATTTTTGGCCATGCCTAGCAGCTTGTAGCATCTTAGTTCCTTGACCAGGGATTGAACCCAGGCCCTCAGCAGTGAAAACGCCAAGTCCTAACCACTGGAACCCCAGGGAGTTCCCTGGAAGGGGTTTTAAAATGAAGGTTGGATGTGTTCTATCGTTTTTTCTTGGTATCTGTGGGGGTTGGTTCCAAAACCCCCTTAGATATCAAAATCCATGGATGATCAAGTCTCTTGCATAAAATGGCATTAGTATTTGCATATACCGTATACATATCCTCCCATGTACTTCAAATCATGTCTAGATTACTTATAAGGCCTAACACAATGTAAATGCAAAGTGAATTGTTTTAATACAATGTAATACTATAGTTACTGGTGGGGAAAATTCAAGTTTTGATTTTTGGAACTTTCTGGAATTTTTTATTCCCAAATATTTTCCATCTGCAGTTGGTTAAATCCTTGGGTACAGAACCTATGAATGTGGAGGGTGACTGTATATATAAATCAATTAAAATGGTGCACAGTTCAGCTTCACACACAGACGCAGACACACACAGACACACACACACACAGACGCAGACATTGCAGGTCAGTCCAGCTCAGTGTTTTTGGTGTTCTTTAGATTTTCGTAAAAGGAGTACATCTTTTTACTGTACATCTTTTTACTGCTTAATTTGTCTCAGTCTCCAACTTTCAGGCCAGCTGCAGCTCCCTATTCTGGTTTCTCCAGGGCTGCCTCATTCTGTGTGAGTCAAAAATACCACAAAGCATATGGTATTTCTCCACCTGAGAGTTTTGGTTTTTGACCATGTGCCTAGATGTGCGTATTTTAACTTGGTTTGGTACTTTTTGTTTTCTGGGCACATTTGTTTATTAGAGATAGCATTTATTGAGCGCTTACTAGCATATAGTGTTAAGTACTCTAAATACACTTATAATAATGTAGATAGTGTTTGTCTACTTTACTTATGGAGAAACCAAAGCCCAGACTGATTAAAAACTTACGAAGCATCACAGAGCTAGAAAGCCACAAAACTGTTTTACCAATCAGCTCTGTTTTTTTCATTTGTGGAAGATGAACGTGCCAACCTAAGTTGACCATCTTGTAAATAAGATCTATGGTTCCCATGAAGAGTAAAGTCAATAAATACACATGTGGGTAAGTGTAGCCCATGACCACTCCTGGAGACACATTCAAAGACCATGTTTGGTCAGAATCCAAGAGTGAGACTATAAAAGAACTGGACCTCAGACTGTGTGAGCAGATTAACAAATTAGGGGCGGAACAAAAGCAAGTCTTAGTGCTGACCCCTGTCCTGCCTAGACTTAACAGGGAGGAAAGGGGAAATTAAGCAGTGGGAGTAAAGGCTTATAGTTTCTTACCCTCAGATCCCAGCACCAGCAACCTGATGTTGTCCTGGTTTCTGATGGACATCCGAGGAGACTGGAAAAACTTCAGTCCTCGTTCTGTTGGAAAAGCAGCTCTTCCAGTGGGTCTTAGCAACTGCAGGCCCTGGATATGCACCCTCAGGCCACCGGAAAGACCTCTCTTATGGGGGTGGCTAGTGTGGTCCTGATTTAACATCAGGAGCAGCCAGGCATTTAGAATCTGGGATGCCCAGACAAAAATGATGCATCCATCTTTTAAAGAATAGGGCTGAAAGCCAATCTCATTCTTTCATTTCAAAATCTAATTGGTGCTTAAATGCAAACTATTGTGTTATTACCAGACAGCTTTGCAAGTAAGGCTTAAAAATTTAAGCTAATTTAGAGAACAGTCTGATGACAAACGTGACAAGCATTATTACAAAATGGCTTTTGTTCAGTAGAGCTTAAATGCAAAAGAATTTTCCCAGGAACCAGGATTCCCTACTAACACTAACCCCCTTTAAATAATACATCAACCACTTCATCTTTGTATATGAAGTATGGCTTGTATATACTTTTATGTATATTTGATTGGAACCAGTGGAGTCAGATACTGGCTAGCATACTAGGCAATGGAAGTATATAGTAAGCACCTTGAAAATGTTTCAGCAAGTAAGAATTTCAAAGCATAGGCTCAAGTATAAGAAATATAACTTTATTTTCCTTTAACTCTGCTTCTATATGTAGAAATGCAACCTCAGTACATTTGTATTCCTACCTTCCTCCTGGGCTCCTGAGGTGGTGCAGTGTTAAAGAATCCGCCTGCCAGTGCAGGAGCTGCAAGAGACATGAGTTCAAGCCCTGGGTCAGGAAGATCCTCTGGAGTAGGAAATGGCAACCTGCTTCACTATTCTTGCCTGGAAAATTCCATGGACAGAGGAGCCTGGTGGGCCTACAGTCCACGGAGTTGCAAAGAGTCAGACACAACTGAGTGACTGAACACACACACATGCACACACACACGCCTTCCTCCTAGGAGTGTACCTATCAAGTTTCAGGGGGCTTATGGGGTAAAGCCCAAGGTCTTGGAAGGAGAGAAAGAAGAATCGAGTTCTCAGTATCATGTAGATATCAATGAAACATCCATTGTTCCATCAGTCCTTAAACTGATCTGTACTGGCCATGCCTTCCATTGATGTGAGTAGGGCCTGACCCCATACTCAACCAGTATGGGGTCAGACAAGCTCAAGATAACTGTGTTAATAGCTGCAGGGACTGCCTGGTGGTCCAGTGAGCAAGACTGTGTGCTCCCAGTGCAGGGGCCCAGGGTTGGACTCCTAGTCAGGGAAATAGATCCCACATGCTGCAACCAAAGATTCTGCAGGCCACAGTGAAGCTCCCCAGTGCCACAACTGAGACCTGGTGCGGCCAAATAAATAAAAATAAATATTTTTTTAAAAGATAATTGCAGTTGAAAAGAAGCTTCATTGCTGATATCTCTAAGACTTTTGAGATGTGATTAAAGACAAATTTCAAAGTTAAAATCTTTAAAAATTTTAAACGTATCAAAAACTAGAGAACAATGAAGCAACAGTTAGAACTGGACATGGAACAACAGACAGGTTCGCAATTGGAAAGGAGGACGTCAAGGCTGCATGTTGTCACCCTGCTTATTTAATTTGCACGCAGAGTATATCATGTGAAGTGTTTGGACGAAGCTCAAGCTAGCATCAAGATTGCTGGAGGAAATATCAATAACTTCAGATATGGAGATGACACCACCCTAATGGCAGAAAGCAAAGAGGAACTAAAGAGTTTCTTGATGAAGGTGAAAGAGGAGAGTGAAAAAACTGGCTTAAAACTCAACATTCAGAAAACTTAAATCATGGCATCCAGTCCCATCACTTCCTGGCAAACAGATTAGGGAAAATATGGAAATAGTGACAGACTTTATTTTCTTGAGCTCCAAAATCACTGCAGATGGTGACTGCTGCCATAAAATTAAAAGATGCTTGCTCTTTAGAAGAAAATCTGTGACCAACCTAGACAACATATTAAAAAGCAGAGACATCATTTTGCCAACAAAGGTCCATCTAGTCAAAGCTATGGTTTTTCAGTAGTCATGTATGGATGTGAGTTGGATCATAAAGAAAGCTGAGCACTGAAGAATCGATGCTTTCAAACTGTGGTGTTGGAGAAGACTCTTGAGAGTCCCTTGGACTACAAAGAGATCAAACCAGTCAATCTTAAAGGAAATCAGTCCTGAATATTCATTGGAAGGACTGATGCTGAAGCTAAAGCTCCAGTACTTTGGCCACCTGATGTGAAGAGCCAACCCATTGGAAAAGACCCTGATGCTGGGAAAGATTGAGGGCAGGAGGAAAAGGGGATGACAGAAGATGAGATGGTTGGATGGCATCACCAATTTGATGGACATGAGTTTGAGCAAGCTCCAGGAGATGGTGAAACACAGGAAAGCCTGGCCTGCTAAAGTCTATGGGGTCGAAAATAGTTAGACATGACTGAGCAACTAAACAACAGAGAGCGATCAATGAACCCCAGGTACGCATCACCCAGTTGCAACAATCATCAGTGCTTGTTTCACCCATTTCCCTACTACACTAAATGATTCTGAAGCAGACCCCAGACAATATACAATGACACTGAGTTTTGATGAGTTGATGAGACCATGACTTCCTCCTAATGTCAGGCCATGAGCCGTTGCCTAGGTTGCCCAGCCCAAGAGAGGGGCCTGGTTGCATGTTGTCACCATCTAAAAGCCCCTCTTTCCATGAACCCTTCAGAACCAAAGCCTGTCTCTCCTTTGGTGCTATAATTGAGGTATTCATAACCCTCTGAGACACAGTAATTTTTCTGAAATTCTCTGTGATCCATGTCTACTCAGATAGGCACCGCCACAGCTACAACCTGAGAAATGGGATGTTGGGCTCCTCTCAGACACCCATCTCGGTCTCTGCTCTGCCTTCTCTCCTGACACTCCTTCTTCCTTCCTTCCTTTTTAAAAGAATCAGTGAGTGGGAATATGGGGGTGCTAATGGGTGCTGATGGACAGAGGACCTGCTCCTTTCCACGAAAAGTGAAGGTGAAAGTGTTAGTCTTTCAGTCCAGTCGGATTTTTGCAGGGCTGCAGTCTGCCAGTCTCCTCTGTCCATGGGATTCTCCAGGCAAGAATACTGGAGTGGGTAGCCAATCCTGTCTCCAGGGGATCTTCCCAACCCGGGGATGGAACCCGGGTCTCCTGCACTGCAGGCTGATTCTTTCTCTCTGAGCCAGCAGGGAAGCCAAGGAGCCAATTGCAAACATCTCGTCTTTCCTGGAGTCCTCAGAACTCACCGCCAGGAAGCGTCTCTTCAGCATGTCTTCTTTTGGAGCTACCTTATCTCTCACCAGTGGCAGGGAACTCGGAACCTAGCATCTCTGTGGATGAGAGGGGAGAAAGGGAAAAAAAAATCAATATTTCAAAAATATCATCCTGTTAGATACTGACTGAAAATTCTGTTTCAGAACATGAGGGAAGCCAGCACAGCATTCTTCATAGCCTTGCAAGATGTGAGAGGCAGGATAGGAATGTGGGTTCCGGAACAGATAGACATAGACTGGCATTGCTTTTACAATTCAAGAAGATATTTTGCATCTCCTCTCAGTTTTTTCATCTGTGTAATGGGGATGATGACATCTACTTAAATGTTATTATTAGGAGGTGAAATAATATCTTAATCTTAGTGCTAGTTACATGTTAAACACCCAATAACATTAAGTATCATTATTGTTTTTACAGATGTTATGAAAATGGGAATGAATTGTCACTGAGGTCATATAGGAAAGTAGGAAGATGGACTCGAGTTGAGTCTTGAAGAGTGTTTGTCCTCTGTAAGCAGATAGAGGGGTGTGTGGCCGGGAGAGTACGCCAGGTAAAGAAAGTATGTTGAGCAGGACCAGTGACCAAATCCTTCTTTATTGTCATACAAAGTTGTTAGTCACCAAAAATAATGTTAACTAAAGACAAAATGGGTTTCCTTTTTTTCATATAATTAGAATCCCCTTTATTATAAGCAAAATACATTTATAGAAAATATTTAGAAAACACAGATGAAATGAGGAAAAATTAAACTACTTACAGTACCATCTCCAAGATGTAAAATTTTAGTTGTGGTAAAACATGCATAGTATGAAATTTACCATCTTGACCATCTTTAAGTATGCACTGAAGTACATTCACATTGTTGTGAAACGAGTCTCCTTTCACCTTTCTAACTGAAACTCTGTACCCAATAAACGAGAACTCCTTGCTTTCCCCCTCCTAGCCCCTGACAACCACCATGCTGCTCTCTCTATGTATTTGACTACTCTAGGCACCTCAGGTAAGTTGAACCATGTAGTACATATCTTTTTTTTTTTTATGTACATATCTTTTTGTGACTAGGTTATTTCACTTAAAATTGATATTCTAATGTAGTTTTGTTACCTGTTTTTGTAAGGAAATATTTGGATCCATCCCTCTTTATTTACAGATTTCCCTCTGGTAGATAGTTTGGGGCTTATAACAAATCATAAATGACACTACAATTATTATTCTTATAGCACGTCTTTAGGTACATTCATTGTTAGTTCTTTAGAATGCATTTCTGGAAGCCCGTTTGCTGGGTCATAGGGCATGCACACATCCGGCTTTTGATGTACGCTGCCACCTGCCCTCCAGACACGGAGCAGATTCTACTCCCATCAGTGATGTGAGTGCTGGTGTCCTTATCCTTTTCACTGTTCTTTTTATTTTCTTTTTTTAAAAAAACAATTTTAATTGGAGTCATTTTTGATCCCTTATCAGCCATTGCTTAAAGCCCAGTGAAGCCGACTCCACAATGAATGTACCAAGCACCTCACTTACTCTAACAGAGCACGTAGGAGTCAAACTGAGAACTTTGTGCTTCAAGAAGTTCAGGGCAGTTAACCTAATCCTGTTTACTCACGAAACCTCAGACTCCTGGTTTGGGATTCTCTCAGTCTTTTAAGGTACAGAGTATCATGCTGTTTACTGACCTATGGATATAGCTGGCCTTGGCTGAATTTACTTTTGTCATTGCTCGTTAAATTTAATTCCTAGTGATATCTGTTTTGGGGAAAATGAGGTAAGTAATTCAAGTTAAAGTGCCACAATGAGAGAAAATAATGTCCAACTCAAAACAGATAATCATGCCTACAAAAAAGAACCAGTCTACAAATAATTTCCTTGAAATTCATTCTGGGGAGGTGCTTTAATTACTTCATTAAGGAAATCAGAGTTTGGGCACACTGATTACCTGTGATTTTCTTGATTACACGTCAAGTACTAATTTAGCACATTCTTGGGGGTTGTGTTCAGTATGGTGTTTCCTAAGGAATCTTTTAAAAAAGATTATTAGCAAAGTAATAAAAAAATTAACAAGCTTGGAGATCAACAAAAATATTGTTTCTGGAAATCAGATTGACTGGAACATATTATTGAGTGAGCTTAGCAAAGTTAAAGATATTGGAAGGATTCTAAATCAGGAGGAAATACCAACTACTAATAATACCTAATTTTTGCTTAATTGCTCTATAATGCAAACACTGGCACACACGAGTGCAGACACACACACACACACACACACACACACAGGAAGAAAGAGCAGGAAAACATGGAATTGTATTGGTTTGAAAGCCATTTCCTTTGCAATCCATATCTTGAGTTTCCACAAGGGTGGCCATGGATTTTGTTTGGGGGTTTGATAGTTCTGGACAGTGACTCAGTCTTCAGTCATAACTGGTGATTTCCCCCCGCTTTGGCTTGTCCCTGTCACTTACGGCCTTATTATGAAATTCCACTTGACTTTTTCTCCTGTCTTCCTCTTTCTGCTATTTGTCATGTGAAGACAGATTCCCTGTGTCAGCAGCCCCTGACTTATGATTAAAGCTGAATATAGGCAAACCCTGGCTTGACTGGGAGGCGTGGCATCAAGAGGATGGGTCCTCAGGGCCTGGAGAAGAAAATGGTATGATAACCCTGAGCATATATTCCCAACAAAGGTGGTCTCATCCCCAGGGGGGTGAAACTTGGGGCCACTACATACCCTAATATTTTTATATGTAAAGCAAGAGATATAGAATATCTGTGATAGTAGGATTTCCTGAGAGTGATGATAGAAAAGCTTGGGGGTGGGGACAATAAAGAAGTAAGGTTCAGAAATATTACAGGAATGGCAATAGTTGTTTACAGTGCTCAACTGCCTAGGAAGGACTAAATTTAAGAACCTATGTTCTTTAAAAGGGAAATATTGACCTAAAAAATATTACCATTGACAGTTCTTTGGGGTGCAGGGTATAGACTAAGGTTCTCTCAATTTCTTTTCTACTCCCACCTTTCTAGGTTTCCCAGTGGAGAGAACAGCACAGGATAATGTCTAACTCAGAAAGGATAGAGTAATAAGTTAATAAACGGACAATTCAATTAAATAGACTGGGGAGAGCAGACGGGGGAATAGCTGGGAGCTTCATGCCCTGTGATGACAGTGGAGCTCGAAAATTAGGAGAAAGACTTCTCTTCCTTCCCGGTAAGGATGCAGTCAGTGAAAAGCCATGCGTTCTGTGTTTACTCTAGCCCATCCGATTTCTTTCTCCATCTCCAAAAGCTTTCTCCTTTCCTTACTGGGGCGTAATGTGATATGGCTCACCATGGTTGCAAATCTCAAATTGCAATTCTCTGCTGATCTCGAATAAAGCCATCTTTGCTGGAGAAATATCTGGCAGTCTGTGTCTTTCTGCTCAACAATAGCCTGCCTGTATTTGTGAAAATTTGAATTGCTTTCAAAATGATGGCTAAAAGGATTGTGAAGGGAGAGCATAGTCATTGACCTTGCATTATGTGTCAGGCATTGAAGGCTAGTTGATTCTGTTCTTGAGAGGATCTCTGGAAGATGGTTTTTTTTGTTTTTTTTGTTTTTTTTTTTTTTTTTTTGCAAAAACAGCTGCAGTTATTCTTAGAGCTGTGCCCTCTTCCATGCCACTTTGCAGCATCTCCAGCCAAGAGGCAACCCTGTTTCTCCAGCCCTTGTAAGCTGGGGCCTCAAGAGGTCTTGGCATGCTTTTGCTGTCTTCAGGGACCTCTGCCTCCTCTGGGAGAACAAGCCTGAGTTAACCTGATGGAGGATGGGAGACTGTGTGAAGCAGAAATGGGCCATCCCAGCCCCTGAGCACTTGACTGACCTAGCACCTGACTTCAGACACATGAGTAAATCCACCCAAGACTGGAACTGCCCAGCTGAGCCCAGCAAGTGTTGAATCACAGAATCGTGAACTGAATTAATACTTGGTGCTTTTAACCACTAAGTTTCAGGGTGTTCTGTTTATGTGGCAACAGCTAAGTGGTAGAGTAATTCAAATGCTGCTTTAACGTGTGTGGATAAGAACCCTAAACAACAAAAAGCCTAGCATGCACAAGTAAATAATACTAAAAAAGTACAAAAGTCTACCAAACCCTGGCCCTCTCCTGCCTTCACATGGTACATGTGATGGTTAATTTTACCTGTCAGCTTGCCTGGGTGTCCTGTGGTTTGGTCAAACACCAGTCCAGATGCTGTTGTGGGTTTTTTTTTAATATGCAATTAACATGAAATCAGTAGATATTGAGTAAAGCAAATTATTTTCCTTAATGTGGGTGGGGCTCATTCAGTTACTTGAAGGTCTTAAGAGGAGAGAGTGAGGTCCTCGGAGGAGGGAGGAATTCTGCCTCCAGACTGCCTCTGGACTCATGCAACACCATCTCTCTCCAGAGCTTCCCCCTTGCTGGTATGCCCTGTGATTTTGGACTTGCGAGACTCCACATTCTCATGAGCCAGTTTTTAAAAATAAATCTCTCTCACCATGCATCCTGTTGGTTCTGTTTCTCGGGAGAACCCTGACTAATACAGTAAAGATGAAGTTATTGTTTAACTCTCAGACCATTCAGTTCAGTTTAGTTGCTCAGTCATGTCCGACTCTTTGCGACCCCATGGACTACATGTTTAAAACTTGCCTTGGGTCACACTAGCTGGTACAATGTAAGAACCAAGGTTTTCCTGAAGTCCCCCTCCCAGTCCTGTTTCACAGAGAGGATCTAGTGTCCAGAGTCAGGGAAGAGACAATTTTTAGTCTCTGCTTTTTACTTCTTCTATTTATCACACAGCTTCCACAGAGCATTAGTGTTCTCTCTGATCCTGGCAGATAAGTTCTTGGTTCTTGTGTTTCTGATTAATGTCAGTGAAGGCAGATGTATTCCTGAGTGATCATGGTGCTGAGGAAGCCATAGAAGGGTGTGTGGGGGTGTGTGTGTGCGCGCGCGTACGTTTGTGCCACGTTGGAAAGGACCTTTACAACCTTTGCTGGAACACATTCTTCAACAGCCACACAGAGACACAAGATCTAAGATCTCCCAGGCCTCCGTGGCTCTGGAATGGGCCACGTACTTCCCTCTTATAGCAAGTGCTCACGTACGTTTCTCAAATGGACTGGCAGCCCAGTGCAATGGTTTCTCTAACATTTCTTCCATGATACTCTGTCTTTAAATGAACATTTACTTAAGCATTCAACACACAGAAGGGAGAAAAGTGGAGTGGCTATGTTGAAGTGGAATAGGGGTTCACAGTATTTCTGCTTTGTCCCCACTCCCTATCCTCTGGGCAGTTCCTGAGCAGACTTTGTGGAACTGCTGGGGCTTTGAGGAGCCACTGAAGCTCAAATGGTCGGGCCAAGGCTCTAAATCTCCTCACATCTCAGCTTTCTCTAGGTGTTTCGCTAAGTGATCACCAAAGGAAGCTTCAGCTCACATTTCAGGAGTCTGATTTCTTGTCTCTAATATTAGTGACGTTTATTGGGCATGGACTGTATATTAAGTACTTTATCCATGGTGTGTTGACCTAAAATAAATAGGCTGTGAGATGTTTCTGCAGCAAAGGTGTTTATTTGAGATCAGCAGAGAATTGCCATTTGGAGTCTGCAATCGCAGTAAATCATGTGCAAGATTCACTCCCCTCCTCCAGCGAGGGAAGGAAAAGGCTTTTCTAAAGGGGAAAAGGAAGTTGGGCAGGCCGTAGTAAACACAGAGTCCATGGCTTTTCATTAGCTGCATCTTTGGCAAGAAAGAAATAGAGTCTTTCATCTTCCATTTGGGAGCTGTATTATCGTAGGACACGAGAGTGTCCTTTTCTGATCTCCTTACTCTATTTAATTGAGGTTTCTATTTATTAATTTTTTTATAGTTACTACCTCAGTCAATATGACCATCCTATAGAATTGGAATATTACCCTCATTTTACAGAAGAGGAAATGAAAGTTCAAAGAAGTTAAGCAATAACCGGGTGGCCGAGCCAGATCATGAACGCAGGTATGCGTGACTCCAGTGACGATGCTCTTTCCACTGGACCACACTGCTCTTCAAGTGTTGGTCACTCAGTCATGTCCAACTCTTTGCAACCCACAGACTGTAGCCCTTCAGGCTCCTCTGTCTGTGGAATTCTCCAGGCAAGAATACTGGAGCGGGTTGCCATTCCCTTCTCCAGGGGATCTTCCCAATCCAGGGATCAAACCCAAGTCTCCTCCATTGTAGGTAGATTCGTTACCATCTGAGCCACTCGGGAAGCCCATATTGCTCTTCAAGCAGTAAGCAAGCAATTCTGGTGAAGAGTCCCTGAAAAGCCTTTGATTCCTTTCAGAAGCTTTTTGTTTCCCTGCAGTTCTGACCCTTGAATGCCCCTTTAGGTGCCCTGTTATTTGTATAACCTGTCCTGTAGGTGCAAGTCTGTTAGCCAGCCTTAAGACGGTTCAAAGACAGATGTCTCAGACTAGCATGCTTTTTCATTCTTCCTTACCTTTTATTGAACTATCCCAAAGTTCACAAATGGGGATCCTTATCATAGAAATAGCATTACCTAGCAAACAAAAGAGAAGCAATTTCCTGGATGCCTCTCATTGTAGATGGGCAGCTATTGCAGTCCATAAGCCATGTCTGTTTCCTTTCAAGCCACCAGATGCTCTTTGGAAGTAGGCTAACATGTTCTCCTATCATGGTTTTGCAAGGATCCTTATCTATAAATTTTTCTTATTCATGAAAGCACCCGTATATTCTTTGGTTATGTTGACTAAACACAGACTGAACCCCCATCCAAAAAGAAAGAAAGTCAGCTTTTGGAATTGCAGCTTGATGTCATGACAATGCAGGGAGATTTAACCAATCCCACCATAACATGGAGCCCATTAAATCTCCTTTTAAGAACTGTCCCTTTAACGTATTGTCATATCTTTCTTTATTCTTTTACTTTCTGCACAATAATTACTCCACAGTTTTCATTTTGCTTTGCGTCATTACTGCTCTGAGTTAGCTGAACTTCATTTACACTTGTGGCATCAATTTTGTTTTTCCAGTATGAAATGTCAGAGGGTTAAGAGATCAAATACTCAATTGCTACATCCCTTTTGTAACATATATTCTTTTATTTAAGAAGCAATATTCTGCTATCCTAAGATGAAAGTGAATTGTATTTTCCATCTTCTTCAACCCTCTTTTCCATTATTTTTCAGCCTAGGGTGACTTCATTTCTATTGATGTTTAAGTAGCTGCTGATAGCAGAGTTAGCTAGAGGCTCTTCTAAGAGAAAGTTTACATACAACAGCAAACTCTTATTCCCCTCCTCTCCTTTTTTAATGATGGGAAGATAGATCTCCTGGATATCCATGGCATTTTGTTATTTTAGAGAGAAAGAGGAATCTTGCAAATGTATAAATGGATTCTCCATACTGCACTATGCTTTGACACAAAAAGCGTAATAACACAAGCCAATTATGAGCTACTTTATCAAGGCATGCCATTTAAGTTTCACTTTTCCATAGCTACCAAAGAAGTAAGTAGTTTAATTAAATGACAACTCCAGAGACTTTTTGTTAAATATATATGTTTTCTCAGCTTCACTGAGATATAACTGATGGATTGTAATATATTTGAAGTGTACAGTATGGTGATTTGAATCCTAATATAAATCAGGCTTCCCTGGTGGCTCAGTGGTAAAGAATCTGCCTGTAATGTGGGAGACGTGGGTTCAATCCCTGGGTCAGGAAGGTCACCTGGAGAAGAGCATGGCAATGCACTTCAGTATTTTTGCCTGGGAAATTCCATGGACAGAGGGGCCTGCAGGCTGCAGTCCATAAGGTCCCAAAGAGTCGGATACGACTGAAGCAACTTAGCACGCGCACACACATATTAAAAATATTTTGGGCTTCCCTGGTGGCTCAGATGGTAATCCAGGAGACCCAGGTTTGATCCCTGGGTTGGGAAGATCCCCTGAAGAAGGAAATGTCTACCCACTCCAGTATTCTTGCTTGGAAAATTTCATGGAGAGAGGAGCCTGGCAGGCTGCAGTCCATGGGGTCTCAATGAGTCAGACGTGGCTGAGCAGCTAACACTTTCACAAACAATGGACTATCAATGACTGTGACGTGTCAGTGTATGTCCATCAGCTGTAACAAATGTACCCCCTGGAGGGCATTACTGGTAATGGGGGTCTCTAGGCATGTCCAGGGGCAGCATTTGTATTTGGGAAATCTTTGTGCCTTCCTCTCAGTTTTGATATGAACCTAAAACTGCTGAAACAAATAAATCTATTATGAGGGAAAAAATGTATAGAAAGTTATTGCCACAATTATAGACACCATCTAAGTATTCAGTAAATAGTAGTTATTATTATGTTAATGCATCTAATAATAAGAATAAAAATTATATTATGGTTCTTCTATTTAATATATAATGGAGTAAAGTAAAACTATTAAAACTGTGATTATGAAAAATAAGGATTAAAAAAAAAGAAAAATAAGGATAGAAACCAACAAAAGGGTAGAAACAGTATTCATGGTAAAATATTACATAAAAGAATGAGTACCCAAAATTTTATGCACGATTTCATTTCATCTTGAAACACATGCCAGGATATTTCTCTATTTTTATAAAGAAAAGACTGGAGGAAAATGTTGAGCATGATTATCTTCCAATAAGTGATATTGTCTTTTTTACATAGTTACTTCCCATTTACTGTAAGCTTGGACTATTTTCCTACTCAGTAAAGATATGTACTCTTCCTTCCTACTTCCCCAAAAGACAAAAAAATACCCACAAGGGTTCTTGTCGTTGTAGGATATTACCCTATTTGAGAAATGCTATTTTGTTATCCAATTTAAAAATTTTAAAATAATTGTGTTAGGTATAATTTTTTCTTTGCAGTGTATTTCCTTTTGGACAGTGTTTGTGTGTGTGGACGAGGAAGGACAGAATTGAGAAACAAACTGGAAGAGAACTTTAAGAAACAGAGAAAATAAAATCTATGCTGTTAAGATCTGGAACAAAGGCATACAATTTAAGGAAGGAGTGCTAATTATTTAGGCATAGAATTAGCAGGCAACATAAAGGACATTTTGACTCTTTATTTGCATACTCTTTGAGGATTTCAATTTTCCAGTTTTGTGTAGCCTCTATACAATTATGCCTTTGGGGCAACTTATGGGTGAGACAAAGTACATCTGAGGGATATAATTTGGAAACTCCTTTGGATGTGTTTTTTGATGGACAGATCATACACTTATGTCTGCCTTAATATAAGAACATCTTGATAGGAATGGATCATGTCTCCAATGCTCATGTTTGTAAACTACTTTATCTTATCTCATTGTGATCCTATGAGCTAAACAGAGCATGGGTTATCTCATCCATCTTGCAGAACAGAAAACAAAGATGGGGACATTGAATGAATTGTCCCTATGCTACAACTGGAGCACAGTAAGGATTAGAACCTAGACTCCTCCCTCTCAAATCTAGGCTTATCCTCCTCAACCGTGCAGGGCTTTTTTTTTTTTTTTTTTTTTAAAGATATCTTACAACATAAACAAGAACACAAGGAAAAGAGAAAGTGAAAAGTGAAAAAAACTGAGTTAGGATGAATAAAAATTGTAATACTTGATTACATGTTGTATGACTTCCTGTCTCAAAAACACACCCGTGTTCAAGTCCTAATCAGTTATCATGTACAGATGTGTAATGCCTGGTTTTTAAGTCCACTTGAGGAGGCAGCAGATACCGGGAAGGGCTTTCTGTGTAATTAGAACTGTGCTTCCTGCAGTAATTCTGCCACAGTCAGAGGTCTGGCAGCTTTTCCTTTTAGTTCTTATATAAACACAGATCTAAGTACAGAATTGATTTTTAGAAAAGAACATTTACCAGTATTGTGAAAACACTTTACTCAAAGTATTTCCAACGTTAACTCTTTCCGACTAAAATCAGCCTTGCTAGAGTAACTGTTCAATAGTGAGAACGCTGGGCATCTGGTCAGACAGCTGAGTTCTTGGTCACTAGTGTCTGAAACACCCCAGACAAATGGTGGAAACTCACTTGGCCTGAGTTTCCTTTTCTGTGAAGTAGAGGATTTGAAATAGGCTAGTGCTTCTTGACTTAGTATGCCTGACAGAACATAGCTTTTTACAAATGCTAACGTTTGACCAGACCTCTAGACTTAATTGATCCGGATGAATCTAAGCAGGTGATGTCGACACCAAGCAGCTTTGAGATCCAATTGGTTCAGGTGTTCTTTGAAATGCTTCTAGTTCTGAGATTCCAGGGTAATGTGGCTGTATTTTTCCTTCCCATAGTAAATTAGGAGGTGGTATAGTATCCATCTCTTTCTCTCCTCCATTCTTAGAATAACTTTCAGACTTGTACTTAAAGTAGTGATTTTCAAATTTTAGTGGTGAATGGGAACAGAAAGCTAGTTAAAAATGTAGATTCCTATGATTCACTCCATGAAATTCTGGTGATGCTGACCTGGGGGGTTGCCCAGGAATCTGTATTTTCCACAAGCAACCAGGTGATTCTGAGACTGAGAATCTGACTGAGACTGACTGAGAACCACGCTTTACGATACACTGTCAAGGGTGTAATTTGTAACTGGAAGGATAGGGCTTTGCCCAGGGACTCTTTGGGATTCTATAATACAACTTTCAGCTAAATGATGAAGTAGATGCAGTGACTCTGAGCCTTCCTCTTCATTTGAGCCAGGTAGCCAGGATCCTGACTTTCATAAAAATCTTCTGTAAATAGGTAACAGAGAAAGGATTAGGACCCATAAGAGACAAAATAATTTCCTATAAATAAATAGAAACATAAGAAACATTGGAAAAACAGGACAAAGATATGAATAGGCAACTCACAGAAGAACAAACCCAATGATGAGTAAGCATTCATAGTATCAGAACAATAAAAATCAAATTGGCACACATTTAACATGTTGGTAGTATCAAGTGACTGCAAGGGAAAGTGTTACTGCCAAGCATTCATGGGGGAATATAAACTGTGTGAACCAGTTTAGAGGGTGTGTTGATTGTATCTATTAAATATGTTTATACCTTATAATGCTGAAAATATAATTTCATTTTTCAGTATTAATGTTAGAAATACTGGAATATGAACAAAAGTAAGTGTATTCAAGGATGATTTTTTTAATTAAAAAAATGGAAAGCACCTAAGTGTTCCTAAAGGAGCAAGTATCTAAATAAAATTTATCATAGTCTTAGTATTATACAGCAATTAGAAGAAAGGAAATCTGGACCAACTTGGGTAGCTCTTCAAGACTTATTGCTGAGTGGAAACCTAGTTACAGAGTGCTGTTCACTGTGCTAACTTGTGTTTATGGTGATGCCGTCAATTCCCTCCTCCGTATGCACGTGACAGTCCTTCAGCAAGAGGCTGAGTCTCTTCCTGACCTCGCTTTGAGTCTGGGATAGTCTTAGTAACTTCCTTAATCAATAGAACATGGCAGGGGAGTTCTGGAATTCTGGGGTTAGGTTGTGAAAACCTTTGCAGCTTCCTCCTGGGTCTCTTCGATCTAGTTATTGTAGCTCTTTCTCCGGGGAGAAGGCCTTTGCTGTGTAAGAAATGTACTTGTCCTGTGGATGGTGTGTGTGAAAGGGGGAAGATGCCAGCCAGCCCTGCCTAGGTTGGCCCCTCCAGCCATCTCAGCTGAGGCAATGGGCAAGAGTGAAGCTTCCATCTTGGACACCATAGTCCCAGCAGATGCCATGAAGAGAAAAACCAAGGACCTACACATATGGCCCAGGGCCCAGTCAAGCCACCCATCCATCCATAGCCTTTTGAGCCTCCCCAGGCTGAGGCCTCAGACGTGAAGCAAGAGAAGCCATCTCTCCTATGCCCTGCCCTAATTTCTGATTCTCAGAATTGTGGACATAGTAAATGTTAGTACCTTTTTACACCAGTAAATTTTTGTGTGGCTTGTTACACACCAGTAGATGTCCAGAATACTCACAACACATTGTGTGTTAGAAAAATATATAAAACAATACTAGATATTTTCTGTGTGCGTGTTTATGTGTGATCTAGAAGGATAAATACTAATCTGATGACAATATTTATGTCTGGGTCAGAGAGGAAGTCAAGGAGGATTCAACATGGTGATCTTTAAAAGGGACTTTAATCCTTTGTAGAATCAGGGTTCAATCAGGAAGACAGAAGTTACTGTGAAGTTTCAAGTGGGAGGGGCTTGAATTCAGGTAATTAGATGTTGCATGAAGGGCTGGGAGACACAGCTTTGATACCCGGGTCAGGAAGATCCTTGAATCAGGAAGATCCCCTGGAGGAGGACACAGGCAACCCACTCCAGTATGCTTGCTTGGAGAACTCCATGGACAGAGGAGCCTGGTGGGCTGCAGTCCTTGGGGTTGCAGAGAGTCAGTCACGACTGAAGCGACTTAGCACCGCATGACCCATAGAGGGCAGGAGAAGGTGGTAAGGGAAAGCTGACATTAATGCTCGTGTGTGCCGCTAACTTTCAGAGAGTGAGGAAGTTGCAGGAATTGCCGGAAAGAACTTGGGTGGTCTTCCTGGCTGGCAGCACTGAAGGAATTGTGTGGGGGCTGCTGTGAAGCCTCATGGCCACAGAACATCTGCCCAAACTGTGTGGGCATAAGGATGGGTCTGTCTCCCGTCTGCCTTCCAAGCCTTGATGGAGTGCCTCCCACTTATGAAACACAATTGAGAATCCTCTTGGCAAGGGGTTCCAGGAACCATAGCATAGAGAAAGTAGGAAGCTGTGATTAGAAGCCAGCAGAAGACCCTGCTCTGAAAAAATTGTGAAACACTAGCTGTCTAAAGTGTATATAATTGAAAGTTGCTTCACCTGGTAGTTCTTTTACAGAGATGTAGATTTTAAGCTTAAGCTCATTAAAAAACCTAGTTATTTTCAGTATTTGTTTTTGCATCATCCCCTGTTTGACAGCAGATAGTGAGATGGCAAGACAGCCCCTGAAGATGGTCCCAGGATCCCCACTTCCTCATTTTCACTCTCTTGTGTCTTTCCCCTCCTCCTGAGTTTGGGCGGCACCTGTGACCTGCTTCTAAATGTTAGGGCACAGGTGATGGAGGGACTGATACGAGTTAATGATCATGTAATTATATGGCTGAAATGTGTAGTTCTGCTCTTGCTGGTTCTCTGTCTTCCTGGCTGTCTGTGAGGAAGGAAGTAACCACGCTGAGGACCCCATGTGGCAGGAAGCTGTGGGCAGGCTCTAGGAGCTGGCAGCAGCCTCTGGCCAACAGCCAACCAAACCTGGGAGCTCCCAGTCCTGCAGTCACAAGGACCTGAATGCTGTCAGCAAACATGTGAGTGGGGTGGTAGGTAGGTCCTTCCGCAGCCAGGCCTCCAGATGAGAACCCAGGCCTGGCCAGTGAGCCGGTTGCAGCCTTGGAGAACCCTAAGGGGACCCTAAGCTAAGCCATGCCCAGACTCCTATGCCAGGAGGTGTGAAATAATCAATACACGTTGCTTTACACCTCTCAGTTTGTGGTGCTATTGTTACGCAGCAAGACAAAACAAGTCCAGTGACTCTTTCCGCCCCTGGTTGGGCCTGACCCTGTTGTGGACCTGTGAAGCTGTTCTCCGGAGGTCCTGTGTCTCACTGGACCCCTCTTCTCGCAGGGGTCACCAAAGTAGGGGCCCAGAGAGGCACATCAGCCTTAGGTGTGCGCAAAATGATCCGTTGGCATATGAAAAGGAAATATCTGAATTTTTATTTCTTTACTTTTCTCTAAAATTATAAGAAGGAATTTAAGCTTCCGGAATATTCAGTGTATAGACTGACACTCACTGGGTTCAGACCACATGTCATAGGGTCACAAATTGTGGAGAAAGATGAGATACTTTTAGAGCAAACAGGAGTCTACCACAGGAAGAGACTCACGCACAAGTGGCTGTCTCATTCCTTCCTTCATTTCCGTGCGTTGTGACGTATGACAGCCCAGGGGAATTCGGTATTATTTTATCTGTTTAAGTAAAATAATCTTCCCCGGTTGCCTGGTGGCTTAGAGAGATTCTTACAAAGAGTGTAAGAAACTGTAATATAATACTCATAGTGCAAGCACAAATCGTTTACAAGAAAATGGCAGTACTGACATTTCTTTAGTATGATCATTATTTCACATTATGAAGTTAAAAACAATGAGAGTATCATTTTACATATTAAAATGTAAAATTATTAAACACACTATTTGATTTATGAATGGATGCAAATATTACAGCATGCTTTTATGGGATTATTTTTTTAGCTTCTATGGCTGTTAAAAACAGGTATCCAGATAAACCCAAACCTTTGACTTACAATAACCCTAGAGAAAAATGATGTGAGAACAAAAAGGTGTTTTGTGGCACTAAAATGATGAAGAATTATTAAATATTTTGTTACATCTTTCAGTCATTTAAAAATCCTATTCTTGTGTATGTGTTTTTGAAATGTTCCTAAATATTTGTAATTCATAAATAAATTATAAACATGGAAGTGAGTTTAATCATATTGGTATTATAAAATATCATAATAATATAGTGTTTAGATTAAAAAATATTTTTGTGCCCTTAAAAAGGAAATAAAATATATAATTACCTAAACATATTTTTTCAGTTCAGTTCAATTGCTCAGTCATGTCTGACTCTTTGCGACCCAATGGACTGCAGCACGCCAGGCCTCCCTGTCCATTACCAGCTCCCAGGTTTACTCAAAATCATGCCCATTGAGTGGGTGATGCCGTCCAAGTTCATCTTAATTTTTAATATTTATTTTTCTATTTAAGTATGTTTTGAAATATAAATATTAATAGGTAGGCCTATCTGTAATTTATAAACACATATCTGTGTATTAGGGATGCATGGCTATATAATTTTGTTGCTGGGGTACAAAATCAATTTGTTCGAAGATCTGCTCCAGTGAGTTATATACCTAGTATGTCTAGAATTGAATAGATGGGTTTTCCTGATGTTGCTCAACCTTATAATATAACCAGGGTGCCTCCAGGTCAGTGAGGGTCCCTACCATCGTGTGTGTGTGTGTGTGTGTGTGTGCGCGCGCGCGCGCGCGTGCATGTGTGTCCTACAGAGTTTATGGGGAGACACAGAGACCAGGAAAATTCAGTTTATTTATTTAGCTAGCAAATTCAATTTCTTGATTAACTTTCAAGTCATTGTGGGAGTGATTGAGAAGGGGCTGGACTCCTGCCCCAAAGAACTTACTGTGTCATTGTTATTGTAGAGAAAGACATAAATAAGCACATGTGTACTGTCATAAGATATAAGGTAGCCTGTGATGAAGTTTAAAGAAGGTAAGCACGTTGAGGACTCTTGGTTATGAACCAGGCTTTAGACCTCAGGCTAGTTACATACTGCTGTGTTTTGCTTTCTTAGTCTGTGCAATAGATAATAATGGTGTTAAGTTTAGTCGCTAAGTCATGTCTGACTCTTGCAACCCCATGGACTGCAGCCCACCAGCCTTCCCTGTCATCCAAGGCAAGATTATTGGAGTGGGTAGCCACTTCCTTCTCTAGGGGATCTTCCTGACCCAGGGATTGAACCTGCGTCTCCTGCATCGACAGGTGGGTTCTTTACCAGTGAGTTACCAGGGAAGATAATAATACCTCCCTAGGTACCTCAAAGGTCACTGTGAAGTTAAAATAATTAAAAGTTGAGAATTTAATGTAAGTATACAAATAATAGGAATTATAATTTAGCTTAGAGATCTACATTCTTTTTAAAAGTTTTAGCTTGAAGTTTTCTTTTTCTCCACCCCCCACCCCCCCGCCCCGCAAATGAAAATGGTGATAGTTGAATCCTTGCTTTAAATCCAGGATTACTCTGTTAGAATTTATGCATAACCTTTCATTTTAAGCTGTATATAAGATGGCATTGAAGTGGGGAAAGAGTCTTCTGCCCATGGGTCAGGACTTTTTTAGATTTCCTTGGAGAATTGTTATTTCTTTCACTTCTTTAAAGATTGAGAAAACTCTCCCAAGCTGCATTTAAATTAATTTATAACACTTCTTGTTCTAAAAAAAAAGGTGACAAATGGAAAATAGTGAATAAGCAGGGATTTACTGACCTCTGATGGCCAGACATAAAAACTGCTACTTTTATCATGGTGCATATAACTTCATGGCAAATAGATGGGGAAAAAGTGGAAACAGTGACAGATTTTATTTTCTTGGGCTCCAAAATCACTGTGGACAGTAAATGCAGCCATGAAATTAAAAGACGCTTGCTCCTTGGAAGAAAAGGTGTGACAGACCTAGGCAGCATATTAAAAAGCAGAGACATCACTCTGCCGACAAAGATCCGTCTAGTCAAAGCTATGGTTTTTCTAGTAGTCATGTCTGGGTGTGAAAGTTGGATCATGAAAAAAAGTGCCGAAGAATAGCAGCTTTTGAACTGTGGTGCTGGAGAAGACTCTTGAGAGTCCCTTGGACTACAAGGAGATCAAACCAGTTAATCCTAAAAGGAAATCAACCCTGAATATTGATTGGATGGACTGATGCTGAAGATGAAGCTCCAATACTTTGGCTACCTGATGTGAAAACCCATCTCACTGGAAAAGACCCTGATTCTGGGAAAGACGGAGGGCAGGAGGGGAAGGGGGTGACAGAGGATGAGATGGTTGGATGGCATCACCGACTCAATGGACATGAGTTTGAGCAAACTCCTGGAGATAGTGAAGGACAGGGAAGCCTGGAGTGCTGCAGTCCCTGGGGTCAGAGTCAGACAAGGCTTAATACTGAGCTGTCTCTGAAAGCTACCCAAGGGTACATTATAATGCTTTTAAGTATCACTGGCCAAGAAGAGGGAGACCATAGGATGTCAACTAGTCAACCTTCCTTTTCCCAAGGGGGCTTTTGTCTAAATCATCCTAGGCGAGATTCTGTTAGGTCAATGGTCAGTTAAAAATGCTTCACTGTGTAAGTTGGAGTAATGTCAAACTGTGCCTGTTTAACTTACATTGTAGGAATGATTAGAATATTAGATGATTAGATCTTTTGAAGTATTTTAATCAGAAACCCCCACTCCATGAGTGGTTAATTAGCATTTGAAAGACTTTTCAGGAACCCACACTCGGGGAAGATCTGACCACAGCATTTAAAATATTGTTATCTAAATCTGCAGTCAGTCAGTCAGTTCAGTCACTCAGTCATGTCCGATTCTTTGTGACCCCATGGACTGCAGCACGCCAGGCCTCCCTGTCCATCACCACCTCCTGGAGTTTACTCAGACTGATGACCATTGAGTTGGTGATGCCATCCAACCATCTCATCCTCTGTTGTCCCCTTCTCCTCCTTAATTAGTCTAAGAAATATTTGAAATAATGTTTCTTTGGAGAATTGGTGGTGTATAAGATATGGGGCTGGCTAGAAATATTACACAGGTATCTTAGCCTTTGTGTGAACAGGGTGTAAGAATCTTGGAACAAAAGATGTTTGCATGAGGAGCAGATTTCAGTGCACACTTTGCTCTCATCCTGGTCTTCCTGAAGCGAGGTTATGAGGGGGGCATCTACGGCTCTCTCTTACCTGTAACCTTTGGAAGCACTGTGCTTGCATGCTAAGTAGCTTCAGTCTGTCCGACTCTTTGCGACCCCATGGACTGTAGCCCGTCAGGCTCCTCTGTCCACGGGATTCTTCAGGCAAGAATACTGGGGTGGGGTTGCCATTTCCTTCCCTAGGGAATCTTCCCTACCCAGGGATTGACCCCGCGTCTCTATGTCTCCTGAGTTGGCAGGCGGCTTCTTTACCACTAGCACCACCTGGGAAGCCCTTGGAGGCATCAAGAGTCATCAAAGAGAAGGTGAATAGTGTGAAATGGTTTAGCTGGCTTAGGTCAGTTTCATTCTTAAAACTTGACAGAAAAAAGTATTATGAAATCTGCTTTAGTAATTTCTTTCCCTCTATTTTTATACCATATTTCCTTAAGATATGCCTTCTAACTTTTACCCCATATCTTATCTATTATAACTTATACATGGTTCCACTGAATATATAAATAAGTGAAATGAAGTAGCCCCAGCCAAGATGTTCTTCTGGCAGAGGTAGCTTAAAAAAAAACAAAAACCGTGTTTAAAGACAGTTGATTTAGAGAGTCCTTAGAAAGTAGCGTTGTGCTCTTCTGCATGGCTAAAGAATAGGCTGGGAGGTTGTTTGGACATCTTAGCAGACACTGTTGGTAGCCTAAAGTCTAGTAATCATTTTTTTTTGTGTGCTTAGAAAGCTTGTGTTTTGTTAATGCCACTTTTGTCAATTTACTAGAAGGGGAAGAGGAGATAATAAAGTTGAGAGGATGATGTTATTTTTAAAAATCATTGTTTCATATAAATAAGGATGTATTTTAAAAAATAACTGTATCATATCTCCAAAAAGTGAATTAGTCATGCTTTGAAAACTGCATCCAGTACTCAAAAGTTAGCCTTAAGGCATAAGACCTGGCCTCGGGGAGTCTCTGGACCTCACATCAGCTCCTTTCCCCTCATTTACGCTCGTCTGGTCTCACTGACCTCCCTGCTGTTCCTGCACCACTCCCATCGCACTCCCGGTCCACACCTTGCTGTTCCCATTGCTTAGAATGTTTTTCCACCTCTCTGGTGGCTCCCGCCTTTCTCCATCAGGTCTGTCTGCCCAAATGTCCCTCAGGGAGGACTTCCCTCACAAGTTTACCTAAAATGTTAGCCTCCAACACTCTCCAACCTCCTCATCCGCTTCCTTTTCTTCACAGCACTTACCTTCATATTAATAGCATCTCACAGTAAGATCTACAAAGGCAGAGAATTTGTGCCTCGCTCAGAAAGTGAATAAATGACTCCCTCCATGACAATCATATGTCTGTCTTGCTATTAACTTTTAAAAAATTGTAAAAATAAAACAAATGCCAAAAATAACACAGAACACATGTATAGCTTAATTAATTCTTATAAAGCAAGCATCTTTGTAAATCACCACTTCAGGTTAAGACATCACTTTCCCAGCCTCCATTCAGCTCTTCCATATGCCTCATTCCAGTCACAACCCCTGCCTCCTCATGAAAACATCACTAGTCTGATTTTCATAGTAATCACTTCTTGTGTTTCTTTAGAGTTTTAGCACTAAAGTGTGCATCCCTAGTGTTTTCGTTTAACCTTGTCCTATTTTTGGTTTGCTTGTCTTTAAATTTTCTTCTAATCCTTACATTCATCTTCCATTGCTTTTTCTCATAACTTATTCTTTGAAGATCTCAGGCTGTTTTCGTTGTTGTTCTTGTCCAGTCAATAAGTCGTGTCTGACTCTTTGTGGCCCGTCAACTACAGCACTCCAGGCTTCCCTGTCCTTCACCATCTCCCTGAGTTTGCCCAAACTCATGTCCATTGAATCAGTGATGCCATCCAACCATCCCATCCTCTGTCGCCCCCTTCTCCCATTGCCTTCAATCTTTCCCAGCATCAGGGTCTTTTCCAGTGAGTCAGCTCTTCGCTCAGGTGGCTGAAGTACTGGAGCTTCAGCTTCAGCACCAGTCCTTCTAATGAATATTCAGTGTTGATTTCCTTTAAGATTGACTGGTTAGATCCTGCTGTCCAGGGGACTCTTGAGAGTCTTCTTTAGCACCACAGCATCAATTCTTTGTTGCTCAGCCTCCTTTGTGGTCCAACTCTCACATCCATACATGACTAATGGAAAAACTGTAGCTTTCACTAGATGAACCTTTGCCTACAAAGTGATGTCTTTGCTTTTTAGTATGCTGTCTAGATTTGTCATAGCTGTTCTCCCAAGGAGCAAGTGTCTTTTAATCTGATGGGTGCAGTCACCGTCTACAGTGATTTTGGAGCCCAAGAAGAGGAAGTCTGTCACTATTTCCACTTTGCCCCTTCTATTTGCCATGAAGTTATGGGACCAGATGCCATGATCTTATGTAGGAGATTTGTTTAGACTGGGCAAAGGAGGGTACTTGTTTTAGGATCATGTTTTAAAATAAAAATTAAAAAATCTCTTTCCAGATTCTTCAAGACAATTGTTGTATTACCTACTCCTGTTTTAATTGCCAAGCATTCTGGTCAAGTATAATAGTTTGGTATAATTGTTATTCCATCTTAAGAAATCACACGTGATAATCTAAGCAATCATTTTGCTAATGCGTGAACTACAAATATCTCATTTTTATAGTCTCCAGATAATCCCTGTATTATCCAATCAGATTAAATAATCAGTCTCACATTTTTCTCCTTGATGGTCTAATCTCTGCTACTGCTTTGGGTATCTGGGTCAGTCCATATTTAGTGCAGGAAGTAGTAACCAATCTGATATTTTAAGCAGAAAGAGACAAAACATGGAATAAAATCCTTGGCAGGGCTGAGAGAAAAGAAATCAGGAGGGACTGACTGATGGAATGACTGAGTTTCAGAGAACAACACCCAGCCCTCCTGCCTCTGGGTTCTGCTTATGAGCCACTCTTCACATTTGTCAGGACTTGAAAGGTTGTCACTTTCACTAGCTTCATACTACTGTTCACCCATTTTTAGTAGTCTCTGTATTAAAAACTTTCTCAGATTTTCCCAGTTTGAATCTGCTGTTTCCTACTAATTCACAAATTTGATCTTTGATATATTTATTCTCTTCAATATGAATGCTTTAAATAGTAACTATACTAAGACCAAAGTTGTGT
The DNA here is from genome assembly GCF_019320065.1 of Cervus canadensis. Classification (NCBI taxonomy): domain Eukaryota; kingdom Metazoa; phylum Chordata; class Mammalia; order Artiodactyla; family Cervidae; genus Cervus; species Cervus canadensis. Next base: position 7,064,262 of record NC_057410.1, read on the forward strand.
CTGACTCTTTGCTACCCCATGACTGTAGCCCACCAGGCTCCTCTGTCCATGGGATTCTCCAGGCAAGAATACTGGAGTGGGTTGCCATGGCCTTCTCCAGGTGTCTTCCCGACCCGGGGATCTTACCCAGGTCTACCATACTGCAGGCAGATTCTTTACCCTTTGAGACACCCAGGGAAGCCCAAACTATTGATTACAAATTTCTCATCTTGAACTTAACACAGAAGTATTAATATTCTTCCTGGAGGTGAAATATACTTAATCATGAAGACTGCTATGTGTGGCTGCATGCATGGTTCCCTGAACAACTGTGGGGGCAACATTCATACCAAATACTCTGATAGGTAGACTCTATAGAGCCGCGCAGGGCACACCCAGCACACTTCTGCTTGTGCTGGCCTGGCACCTATCAGTCAAACGCTTTTACAGTTCCAAGGATATGCAGGCTGTCTTCTCAAGCAAATCGGGGCACACTGAGGCTGCTGATTGGCTGGAGAATTTTGACTTAGTCTTAGGTTTGATTCTCTCCTTTCTGCTAGCCAATATGAGTTTTTTTTTTTTATTATTAAAATCTATGCCCTCCAGATAACATGTTCTCACAATGTTTGTGTCCCAGATTCACTTTGAACAGTATCTAATTCTGTCTGATTAGAGTCTGAAAATCCCATCCCAGGTTACTTCACCACTTGATTGAGTTAAACTAATCTATTTACTGCCTGCCTCTTCTCAGTTCTTCCTGTCTGGCCAGACCATAGCCTTAAATCCGTCTATTCTCAGGCTGAATCCTGGATCTCTCTCTCTGTTAGCTTTCTCAGCAACACATGGTTATGAATAAGGGGATGGTGACACAAAATGAGGCTGAAGATGTAGACAGAGGTCAGTCATAAGGACACAAGCCTTTGAAAGTTGTCTTTTTTTTCCACCAGGAAATCTATCCTTTTTTTTTTTTTTTCAGTTTTATTGAGATATGATCAACAAATAGAATGTGAGATATTTAAAGTGTACATTGTGGTGGTTTGGTATATGTATACATGGTGAAAGAATTCTCCCCATCGAGTTAATTAATTCACCTGCCACTTCACATATTTATTTAATTCCTATGTGTTGGGGGAAGAAAATTTTGTGCTACTCTCTTGGCCAATTTATATTATATATGACAATGGTATCAACTACAGTCACTCTATTTTATATTAGATCCTCAGACTTTATTCATCTTACAGTTGAAAGTTGTACCCTTTTATCAGCTTCTCCCTATTTCTCCCATCCTGTAGACTCTGGCACTGTTTTTCTGCTCTCTAAGAGTTTGACTTTTAAAAATCTTTCACATATACATGATACCATACAGTATTTGTCTTTCTATGTTTGGATTGTTTCACTTAGCATAATGCCCTCAAGGCCCAACTATGTTGTTCCAAGTGGTAGGATTTCCTTCTTTCTTACGGTTGAATTCCATTATGCAATGGAATAATATATATATACACACATACACACACCACATCATCTTTATCCTTTCATCATTGTTTCCATGCATTGGCTATTGTGAATAATGCTACAGTGATCACAGACATGCAGTTGTTTCTTCAGTATCTTGTTGTCATTTCCGTTAAATATATGCCTAGGTGTGGGATTGTTGAATCATATGGTAGCTCTATTTTTTCAATATTTTGAGGAGCCTCTATACTGTTTTCCATAGTGGCTGCACCATTTACATTCCTATTGTGTGTGAGCAAGAGTTCCCTTTTCTCCTCATCCTTACTCAAAGCTTTTAAACAGGAGCCAGTCATGAAGTAGTGTGAATTTTAAAAAGATCTCGAGCTGAGTTGTAAAGAATGAATTAGAGAGTAAAAGGGAGAATGCAGGGAGAAGAGTTAAAGCCTTTTGAACAGATTTACACAGAGCTGGGTGGTTTGGAATAGCGATGATGGAAATAGAGATGAGTAGATGGATCGGAAAAGGATTTTAGAAATAAAATCTATGGAACTTGGTAGTGACTGGGTCTAGGGGTTAAGACAAAGAGAGAGATAAAGGAAGATCCTTGGTGATAGCTGGTGGATTGTAGTTATGTTTACTGAGATGGGAGCACCTTGGTGGTAGGAATGATGAGGCAGGGGAAGGAGAGCAGGGAAGACCCTAGGTTCAATTTGAAGCATCTGCAAGAAAGATATTCAAATGATAATGTTGAGCAAATGTAAGATATATGGTTTGAGAGGTTATTAGTGCTAATTGAAGCAGACATGAAGTCCTTAAACTTTTAAAAAATACAGTATTTAATGACTGGGGATGAGGTGGAGGAAAAATAAAGATGGCATAAAATGTAATAAAAATTTATCTATTATCCATTGATGCTACATTCATTAAAAGAATATTAGTTGAAGATGGCAGAGGAGTAGGTGGACGTGGAGTACATCTCTGTCCATGGATACATCAGGAAACCACCTTCAGACACAGAAGTGCATGCAGAACACCAGTTCAGAGCGGACAGGAGGACCTGACCAGAGGAAAGAATATATAGAACCACGCAAAACTCAGTAGGACGAAGGAACCAGGGGAAAAGCAGGAGTGTTAGTACGGCTGCATCAGGGTGGGGGAACTGAAGCAGGTCTGATCCCTACATCGGGGCAATTGTCTGAGTCAGAGGAGAAATGTTTAAGGCTGAGTGAAACAGCTGATCTGTGGCAGCCTAAATGGAATGAGAATCGGACAGTCCTTGCCGCAGCCATACATACGCCGGACAGGGTCTCAGAGTTAGGGGAATGTGGAGCGATCCCAGGATGAGGGCTGCTGTTGACTGTGGAGAGACAGATCAAGAGGAGGTGAGGGAAGAGACTGTGGTGGGAAATGCCTGTGGCAGAAAGCCAGGCAGCCATGGAAGCAAGGCGGTACTGCTGAGTCGTGCTTAGTGGGTGGAGCCATCACCACAGCTTCTCTCTCTTCACAGGCCAGCATCAGCAGCTGGACAATAGAGAGGCTGGCCCATCAAACACCTGAGGCAGGAACTATGAGCAGGACCCCACCCAGGTGCCCCTTTAAGTCACTGACACGCTGATTTGCAGAGCAGCACCCCAACCAGGGTGTAACTGCCGTTTGTCCAGGGTTCATCTTTGGCTTCTCATTTTTGGATGTTTGCTTTAATCTTACTTAATGCCATAACAAACCACTTGTGGAATCCTTGTTCCTGACCAGAGATCAAGCCCTGAACCTTTGGAGTGGGAGCAGACTCCAAGACCCTAGACTACCCGAGAACTAACCGCAGATGCTTTACCCTCTGAGCCACCAGGGAAGCCCGGAGAACTAACCCTAGGGAATATCAAATAGTGAGAACTCACATGGCACCCCACTCCAGTCCTCTTGCCTGGAAAATCCCGTGGGCAGAGGAGCCTAGTGGGCTGCAGTCCATGGGGTCGCGAACAGTCAGACACGACAGCGACTTCACTTTCACTTTTCACTTTCATGCATTGGAGAAGGAAATGGCAGCCCACTCCAGTGTTCTTGCCTGGAGAATCCCAGGGACAGTGGAGCCTGGTGGGCTGCCGTCTGTGGGGTCGCACAGAGTCAGACACGACTGAAGCGACTTAGCAGCAGTAGCAGCGGCAGCACATAAAGGAAACCCCTGGAATACAAGACCCGGCATCACCCAGCCACCAGTAGCACCCTGTGCAGGACGCCTCATCTAAACAACAAACAAAACAAAAACACAAACCCAGTCATCAGCAGACAGGATTACCACCTCAGCCTTGCCCATCAGAGGAAAAACAAACAAACAAAAAAGCTCAGCACAAATCTCACCCTATATGAAGCTTACACAAACCACTGGACCCAACTTAGGAGGGCAGAAACCAAAAGGAAGAAAGAATTCAACCCTTGAAGCCTGGGAAAAGGAGACCTCAAACACAGTAGGTTTAAAAAAAAAATGAAAAGGCAGAGAAATACTACACAAAGGAAGGAACAAACGAGAAACACAGAAGTCCAAATAAATGAGGAGGAAATAGACAAGCTACCTGAAAAAGAATTCAGAATAATGATAGTAAAGATGATTAAAAACCTTGAAAACAAGGTGGAGAAAGTGCAAGAATCAACTAACAAAGACCTGGAAGAATGAAAGAATAAACACACAGAGACAAACAACACAATTACTGAAGTTAAAAATACTCTAGAAGGTATCAATAGCAGAATGGCTGAAGGAGAAGGACGAATCAGTGAGCTGGAAGATAAAATGGTGGAAATAAGTTCTGAGGAGCAGAATAAAGTAAAAAGAATGAAAAGAACTGAGGATAGTCTCAGAAACCTCTGGGACAATATCTAATGCACCAGTCTTTGAATTATAGAAGAAGAAGAGAAAAATAAAGGGTATGAGAAAATTTTTAAAGAGATTATTGTTGAAAATTTTCCCAGTGTGGAAAAGGAAATAGTCAATCAAATCCCAGAGGCACGAAGAGTTCCATACTGGATAAACCTAAGGAGAAACATGCCAAGACACATACTAATTAAACTAACAAAGACTGTAACACAAAGAAAGGCTATTAAAAGCCGCGAGGGAGGGAGGCGGGAGGGGGGATCGGGATGGGGAACACGTGTAAATCCATGTCTGATTCATGTCAATGTATGGCAAAAACCACTACAATATTGTAAAGTAATTAGCCACCAACTAATAAAAATAAATGGAAAAATAAAAAATAAAAGCCACAAGGGAGAAGCAACAAGTAACATACAAGGGAAACTGCATATGCTTAACAACTGATCTTTCAGCAGAAACTCTGTAGGCCAGAAGGGAATGGCAGGATATATTAAAGTATTGAAAGGGAAGAGTCTACAACCAATATTACAGTACCCAGGGCAAGGATCTCATTCAAAATTGATGGAGAAATAAAAAGCTTTTCAGACAAGCAAAAGTTAAGAGAATTCAGTACCACCAAATCAGCTTTACAACAAATGTTGAAGGGACTCATATAGTCAAGAAATACAAGAGAAGAAAAAAGATCTACAAAATCAATCCTAAACAATTAAGAAAATGACAATAGGAACATATATATCAATAATTACTTTAAATGTAAATGGATTAAATACTCCAACCAAAAGACATAGCCTGGCTGAATGGATACAAAAACAAGACCCATATATATGCTGGGAATTGGACACGACTGAGCGACTGAATTGAACTGAACTGACAAGAAACCCACTTCAGACCTAAAGACACATATAGACTGAAAGGGAGAGGATGGAAAAATATATTCCATGCAAATGGGGAATCTGGAGTAGCAATCCTCATGTCAGACAAAATAGACCTTAAAATAAAGAAGATTACAAGAGATAAGGACACTATATAATGATCAAGGGATCAATCCAAGAGGAAGACATAACAACTGTAAATATCTATGCACCCAACATAGGAGCACCTCAATACATAAGACAAACATTAACAAACATAAAAGGAGAAATTGACAGTAACACAATAATAGTAGGAGACTTTAACACCCCACGTACACCAATGGACAGAAAATTAATAAGGAAACGCAAGTCTTAAGTATTACATTAGATGAGATGGATCTCATTGATATCTTCAGGACATTGCATCTAAATGCAGAAGAATACACCTTCTTCTTAAGTGCACATGGAACATTCTCCAGGATAGACCACATCTTGGGTCACAAATCAAACCTCAGTAAATTTAAGAAAACTGAAATTGTATCAAGCATCTTCTTTGACCACAATGCTATGAAACTGGATATCAATTTCAAGAAAAAAAATTGTAAGAAACACAAACACATGGAGATTAAGCAACACATTTCTAAATAACCAACAGGTTACTGAAGAAATCAAAAGGGAAATAAAAAAATTTCTAGAAACAAATGACAATGAAAACACAAGTAAGGTGAAAAGACAACCCTCAGGATGGGAGAAAATAATAGCAAATGAAACAACTGACAAAGGATTAATTTCCCAAATATACAAGCAGCTCATACAACTCAATATCAGAAAAACAAGCCAATCAAAAAAATGGGAAGAAGACCTAAACAGACATTTCTCCAAAGAAGACATACAGATGGCTAACAAACACATGAAAAGATGCTCAACATCACTCATTATTAGAGAAATGCAAATCAAAACTACAATGAGATATCACCTCACACCAGTCAGAATAGCCATCATCAAAAAGTCTACAGATAATAAATGCTGGAGAGGGTGTGGAGAAAAAGAAATGCTCTTGCACTGTTGGTGAGAATGTAAATTGATACAGCCACTATGGAAGATGGTATGGAGATTCCTTAAAAAACTAGGAATAAAAACACTATATGACTCAGTAATCCCACTCCTAGGCATATACCCTGAGGAAACCAAAATTGTAAAATACACATGTATCCCATTGTTTATTGCAGCGTTATTTACAATAGCTAGAACATGGAAGCAACCTAGATGCCCATTGACAGATGAATGGATAAAGAAATGGTGGTATATATACACAAAGGAATATTACTCAGCCATAAAAAGGAATGCATTTGAGTCACTTCTGATGAGGTGGATGAACCTAGAACCTATTATACAGAATGAAGTAAGTCAGAAAGAGAAAGATAAATATCGTATTCTAATGCACATATACAGAATCTAGAAAAACGGTACTGAAGAATTTATTTACAGGGCAGCAGTGGAGAAGCAGACATAGAGAACAGACGTATGGACATGTGGAGAGGGGAGGAGAGGGTGAGACGTATGGAAAGAGTAACATGGAAACATACATCACCATATATAAAATAGACAGCCAACGGGAATTTGCTGTCTGGCTCAGGAAACTCAAACAGGGGCTCTGTATCATCTAGAGGGGTGGGATGGGGAGGGAGACGGAAGGGAGGTTCAAAAGGGAGGGGATATATGTACACCTATGGCTGATTCATGTTGAGGTCTGACAGAAAACAACAAAATTCTGTAAAGCAATTATCCTTCAATAAAAAAATAAATGAGAAAATATAAAAAGAATAGTAGTTGAAGGCTTTGCTTACACTTGATATGCTAAGTGCTGAGGGAAGCAGTGAACTGAAGTCCCTACTCTCAGTGGAAATTAGTTCTGAGTGTTGAAATAAAAGGTCAGTGCTACCTTCAGAAAAAAAAGAACAGGTACAATTTGCTTGTATTTATTTACTTTTTTAGATATGTCACATTGATACTGCTTTTTCCATTATTTAGTTGAACTTTGCAGAAGTCCTCTACTGGCCAGTAGTGCTAAGTAATTTCCATAGAATGTTTATATTTAAATATCTAGAAATGCTGATTGATAGAGTATTCTTTTATATTCTTTCTTGAACTTTACTAGCCTCAGAAGTTCCCTAAATACTATCCATTAGATGAAGAGGCATGTCACAAGGAGAGGCTTTTGTTATAAAATAAAAATGTGTAAAATAACTTTATAACCCAAAATATACTTCATATAGCAGTTTTACAAATGTAATTTTAAAATAGTCAATGGAATCCTTTCCAAAGATTTCAGTGAAAGTGAAGTCACTTAGTCATGTCCAACTCTTTGCAACCCCAAGGACTATAGCCTACCAGGCTCCTCTGTCCTGGGGATTTTCCAGGCAAGAGTACTGAAGTGGGTTGCCATTTCCTTCTCCATCCAAAGATTTCAGTACAGAAAGCTAAATTCTATGGGAAAGTATGCTTTCCTTGAAAATCTATTTCAGTTGAAATCATGATGTATTATGTTCAAAGCAAGGAAAATAATCTTGGCAGTAGAAATAGGGTGCCTTCTTGTTCCAAAATACATTCACATATATTTTGGAAAACAAATCATAATTTCATTGAATATGACCAAGTTCTAAAATTTCCTTGTTTAGAAATGTGCAAATTTGCAAATATGCAGTGAAAGTTGGGTTGCTTTAGACCAAAGAAAATAAATAATCCATGACCCCATCTAAAGGTCTTTTTGAGAAAGGCTGACTTTGGGACTTTTAATAATGCTATATTGCTGACTATTGCTGTAATATTAGTTGTTGACTATTAAGTTGTCAGTAACAGTTGGGGAGGGAGGGATTCATTCTGCTCAGGGAAATCAAAATCCTAAATACACATTTATTGAGTGCTCAGGTATTCTGGGCATTGAGACAGGATCTTGAGCCACAAAATTCAAAAGACTCAAAAGTTCTTGATGCAGAGAAAATTTCCTTCCTCAGTATCTGTCTAGGAAACATACATGGATCTTAATGTGTTGTACATTATACTTGGCTGTGAACACTCAATACCCATCCATTCCTACCTGTTCTAGGAACGTGGCTTACTTTTTCAGGTTTGAACAATCCTTTTGTTTAGCATTGCTGAGAAGTGAAGTGTCGTATTAACAAATTTTCTAATATTTTGGATAACTGATCTTAGTCATTAGTCAGTGTTCTTTTTAAGCAAACAGATGCTCTTTGTATCTGAATATAGGGGATTGGACCTTTCCCACCTGTCAGATCGGATAGGGAAGGGCAGGTCAAGAAGCCCACTGCCAGTAGATTATTCATTTTGTTTGCCCATTCAGCAACGCTGAAGCGGGTGGTCATCGAGAGCATGAACAGTAATGCTGTGTGCTTCTCATGCATTATCTGCTCAGCACCTGCCTATATCTGCCAGTAGAGAGTAACAGCCTCTTCTCTCCTTTAGAATGCCTCTAAGTGCCCCGTTCCAATTCCCATGACCCCACTCTTTCCCAGTCAACACCCTAACTTGAGACTTGACAAAGTTCACTATCACTTCAGTGTTCATAGCTATCCAGCCAACTATAGAATCACATTTTGGTTTTGATTTTCAGGTATCTCAACCATGTAGCTACAAGAAATAAAAGGTTGTTTCAGGACACTCCTAAAGACTCGTTGTTTCTCTGACTTCTTGAGAATTTCAGATCTTTCCTTCTGTAAGCTGCAGTGTTATATAGTCAGTCAGCTCCCTGGTCCTTGTTGTCAGACTTTCTATGAAACTTTCTGTTGTAATAGTCATCTAGTCTTCCAGTGCTCAATTCTCTCCAGGTATTTAATTCTAGGCAACTAGAAGTGGAAATTTAACGAATGATTTTGCCATGGCATGCTGTGCACCTAAGGTCTTAATTTTTACCAGCAATGAGGTTATTATTTCTTTTAACTTCATTTAGATCACAGAAAATATCCCAGATTCTCTTCTTTGAGGCTCTGTTTTACTGAAGCTGCTGCCAATACTAAATGTTCTAACAGCCAGTGTTTTATGATTAAAGCAGGAATCACTCTCTATATTTCAAACATGAAGGGTTTCAAAAGAGGGAAGTAAGGACCTACACCATCTTGAAAGGCCAGGAGACCAGAATCAGAGAAGCCATTTCCGAGAGTGCCATCCTGAAACACTGAAGTGGGTGAATCTTAAGAGTTCACTGAGACACTGCTGAGAATCCTATATCTGCTGATTTGTTTGTATGAGAGGTTGGCAAACTATGGCCGTGAGAAAAACTGACCTGCCTGTTTTTGTGCAGTGTGTAGGTGAAGAATAGGTTTATTCTTTTCAGTTCGGTTCAGTCGCTCAGTCATGTCCGACTCTTTGCGACCCCATGAACCACAGCACACCAGGCCTCCCTGTCCATCACCAATTCCCACAGTCTGCCCAAACCCATGTCCATTGAGTTGGTGATGCCATCCAACCATCTCATCCTCTGTTGTCCCCTTCTCCTCCTGCCCTCAATCTTTCCCAGCATCAGGGTCTTTTCAAAGAGTCAGCCAAGTATTGGAGTTTCAGCTTCAACATCAGTCCTTCCAATGAACACCCAGGACTGATCTCCTTTAGGATGGACTGGTTGGATCTCCTTGTAGTCCAAGGAACTCTCAAGAGTCTTCTCCAACACCACAGTTCAAAAGCATCAACTCTTCAGCGTTCAGCTTTCTTTATAATCCAACTCTCACATCCATACATGACCACGGGAAAAACCATAGCCTTGACTAGACGAACCTTTGTTGGCAAAGTAATGTCTCTGCTTTTTAATATGCTGTCTAAGTTGGTCATAACTTTCCTTCCAAGGAGTAAGCGTCTTTTAATTTCATGGCTGCAATCACCATCTGCAGTGATACTGGAGCCCCCCAAAATAAAGTCTGACAGTGTTTCCACTGTTTCCCCATCTATTTGCCATGAAGTGATGGGACCAGATGCCATGATCTTAGTTTTCTGAATGTTGAGCTTTAAGCCAACTTTTTCACTCTTCTCTTTCACTTTCATCAAGAGGCTCTTTAGTTCTTCTTCACTTTCTGCCATAAGTGAGGTGTCATCTGCATATCTGAGGTTATTGGTATTTCTCCTGGCAATCTTGATTCCAGCTTGTGCTTCATCCAGCCCAGCGTTTCTCATGATGTACTCTGCATGTAAGTTAAATAAGCAGGTGACAATGTACAGCCTTGACGTACTCCTTTTCCTGTTTGGAACCAGTCTGTTGTTCCATGTCCAGTTCTAACTGTTGCTTCCTGACCTGCATATAGGTTTCTCAAGAGGAAGGTCAGGTGGTCTGATATTCCTATCTCTTTCAGAATTTTCCACAGTTTATTGTGATCCACCTAGTCAAAGGCTTTGGCATAGTCAATAAAGCAGAAATAGATGTTTTTCTGGAACTCTCTTGCTTTTTTGATGATCCAGTGGATGTTGGCAATTTGATCTCTGGTTCCTATGCCTTTTCTAAAACCATCTTGAACATCTGGAAGTTCACGGTTCACATATTGGTGAAGCCTAGCTTGGAGAATTTTGAGCATTACTTTAGTAGCGTGTGAGATGAGTACAATTGTGCAGTAGTTTGAGCATTCTTTGGCGTTGCCTTTCTTCAGGATTGGGATGAAAACTGACCTTTTCCAGTCCTGTGGCCACTGCTGAGTTTTCCAAATTTGCTTGCATATTGAGTGCAGCACTTTCACAGCATCATCTTTTAGGATTTGAAATAGTTCAACTGGAATTCCATCACCTCCACTAGCTTTGTTTGTATTGATGCTTTCTAAGGCCCACTTGACTTCACATTCCAGGATGTCTGGCTCTAGGTGAGTGATCACACCATCGTGATTATCTGGGTCATGAAGTTCTTTTTTGTACAGTCCGTCTGTGTATTCTTGCCACCTCTTCTTAATATCTTCTGCTTCTGTCAGGTCCATACCATTTCTGTCCTTTGTTGAGCCCATCTTTGCATGAAATGTTCCCTTGGTATCTCTCATTTTCTTGAAGAGATTTCTAGTCTTTCTCATTCTATTGTTTTCCTCTATTTCTTTGTATTGATCACTGAGGATGGCTTTCTTATCTCTCCTTGCTATTTTTTGAAACTCTGCATTCAAATGGGAATATCTTTCCTTTTCTCCTTTGCTTTTTGCTTATCTTCTTTTCACAGCTATTTGTAAGGCCTCCTCAGACAACCATTTTGCTTTTTTGCGTTTCTTTTCCTTGGGGAGGGTCTTGATTCCTGTCTACTGCACAATGTCATGAACCTCCATCCATAGTTCATCAGGCACTCTTTCTATCAGATCTAGTCCCTTAAATCTATTTCCCACTCCACTGTATAATCATAAGGGATTTGATTTTGGTCATACCTGAATGGTCTAGTGGTTTTCCCCACTTTCTTCAATTTAAGTCTGAATTTGGCAATGAGGAGTTCATGATCTGAGCCACAGTCAGCTCCCAGTCTTGTTTTTCCTGACTGTATAGAGCTTCTCCATCTTTGGCTGCAAAGAGTATAATCAATCTGATTTTGGTGTTAGCCATCTATAGACTCACTAAAATTTGGATATCTAGGAATGTCAGAGATTGTCCAATTATCCAACCTTTTTTTATAGATGAAAAAAATAGAGGCTTTGGAATCAAATAGATGTGGTTTTAATCCCAATTTCACTGCTTACAAGATGCATGGTCTTGAAAAGTTATTTAACTTCTTTAGTCCCATTTTTCCCTCACAGATTGATAATTAAGATCATAGTAAGGACTACATGCTGAGAACAATTCTTAAGTCAGATCAGTGGTCAAACCATGGTGGGTGTAGACACAGGAGACACTCCCTGCACCCCCTGATTCAGTCTACAACTAATAAGACATGCATAACTCAGCGAAGACATTCATAACTCAGCCAAGGTGTTCCCACACAACAGGATGCCAGAAAGATCCACACATGTGTGCCTCTGAAGTCAGGGGACTGGAGCACATGGAAGAGGCAGAACTGGGGGAATAGGAGGCAGTGCCAGTGATCCTGGCCCCCAGCCGTGGAAACTGAGCCCATGGCCCCAGGAAACCTGTAGCAGCAGGAGAGTAGGCACACATGACTTTAGCCTCCTGGCCACAGCAGCACCCATGGCCACGGGGAACTGGGCCGCAGTGGTGGCAGGGTCCATGACCCTGGTCCTTCCAGCCACTGTGGCGCCCGAGACTCTAGCATCCCTACCCGGGGCAGCAGGCTTGTGATCCCAACAACCCTAGATACACCGCAGACACCCCTGACCCTTGTTCCCTCCCCACCATCCTCCCCCTTCTGCAGTGGCAGTGCCCACAACGCAGGTGACCTTGGGCATGGGGGAGGGGCCTGCCAACCTGGTGCCTTCAGAGGCAGCGTCAGGGTCAGCAGCACCACTAGCAGCAGCAGCAGCAAGGCACTAGCCATCCTGAAACACAAGTCCTCGCAACTGCTGGCAGAGGTGATGGAGAGTGGAAAGCGTTGATTCTGAAATACAGCCGGAGGCAACTCAGGGAAGAGAAACCAGAGCTTGTGCTATAGAACCACCAACATAAAAAAAAGAGAAACTCCTATAATTATCAGCCTGTTAATTTTCAGAATTAAATTAAACAGTGATTCACCTAAATCAGAAATATGTTCCCTACTTCACATGTGCTGTCAGAGAAATAACTCACCAAACACCATGAAAAACCACAGTAACACAGTGTTGCGAAAAGAAAACAACAATTCTCCTGAAACTAAACTTAGTCATGAAGTGTTGTGATCTAACAGAGAATTCAAAATAGCTGTTGTAAATAAACTCAATGAGCTACAAGAAAACAAGGAAACTCAGAAAGGTAGTTCAATGCGTTCAGGAGTAAAATGAATGAACAGAATGAACATGTCACCAAAGAGGTAGAAATGCTAAAAAAAAAAAAACCCCAAAAACCTGGAAGTTCTGGAGCTGAAGAACTCAATACAGTAAGTCCCCTACATATGAACCTTCAAGTTGCAGCCTTTCAAAGATGCAAACATGTTCGTTGTTCAATTACAGAAGTTAGTGCATGTGTTTGGCTTATATTGTCACATCTGTGTATTTCTATGAGTGGTGGTGCTTGTTTGTACTTTATTTTACAGAACTATACAAGGTACAACAGTACAGTATCTTTATTTCAAGCTCAGCATGTCCACAAGCAAGTGTAAAAGCAGTGGTATATAGCCGATTGTGTTAATTGGGTATCTAGGCTAGCTCTGTTGGACTTACCAACAGATTTGACTTAAAAATGGAACTCATTTGTATGTAGGGGGCTTACTGTAAATGAGATGAAGAATGCTTTGGAAATAGAGCAAATGCTATGGAAGACAGAAGTCGCCAGCTTGAAGAAAATAATCTAGAAACAGAACCTGCCTCCGCCTTTCTGCTCTCCCCGGCGATCCCTGCACCCCCACGCTCAGTCCTGTCAGAGCTCGGCGCTCCCACGTCCCATCAGGCCCCTATGTGGCTTCTGGGTTGGTTTGAGGGTGTCCGTCCTTTTTGACTGTACTTTCGTGGCCTCTGGTCCTGGGCTTGCCCCCTGCATTGCATGGTCATCACTGAGTCTTTGAGCATCTCTTCCTCACCATCAGCTCTCTTCTGCTTGTGTCTCTGTGGCTTTCCTCCTTTGGTTGGTTCATGGCAGCAACCATTACTGACAACTAAGATGGACCGGTACAGAAATATCTGCTGATCTTAGGAGTGTTAGTCTCAGTCCTTACCCAGGAAATGTTCTGGTTTGCATGTTATGAACTTAAAAGAGCCAGTGAAGGTTTGAAGAGTATAAACCCACATGAAGCAGCACCCTCAGTGGATCTCTGGCATATGTTTCTGGCTTGGGCTTTGTAATCATGAGTGGAATATTTTCCTTTGTAAATACCCTGACTTCTTGGGGCCGGGCACAGTGGGCATTCATGGAGACCCTCTGCAGTTCTTCCTAAACTCAGCCTTTAGGACACTAGTTATCACCTTGCTCCACGTGTCCTGGGGCACTGTGTCTTTTGATGGCTCTGAGGAGAAGAAGTGGTATGACTTTCTTGTAGCTCTTTCCTCTGCTGGTGTCAGCCTGGACTTTCATGAATCCCCATTATGATTAAATCTGATGTCAGCATACATAATCATGATTCTTATGGGCATCTGGGCATCCTTTGTTTTTGGAGGCAGCTGCCAAAGCCTGACACTCTGCCTCCTCTGCCAAGACAAGGACTTGCTCCTCTTCAATCAGCACCTCAGATAACCTGTGAGAACCAGCACTTACCAAACAGTAAACTACCTTTTTCTAAAAGTCCCTTTTCCTTGTGGAATTTAGAAAAAACAAAACTATCTAGATACAAATGGCTTTCATGCAATTGCTTTCTGAAAGGGATGTATCAGTGGTGTGGAGCCTGGCTGCACATTAGAATCATTTGGGGAAACAAAGAATGTACTGATTTTTGGGCTCCACCCTCCAGATTTAATTGCTCTAGGCATTTGATAATTTTTTAAAGCTTCCTAGATGACTCTGAGGTGTAACCAGGTTGAGAACCATCGATGTCCAAATAGGAACTTCCTAAGAACATCATAACTGAGTAAGAATCAATGTTTAGCTATCTCCTAACTCAGCTTGTGCTAAGCAAGTATGTATCTGAATGTCAAATCCTGGTTAGCCTTTGTCTTTTTTAAGTTCTGAAGTGACAAAAGGCTAAAGGGCTGTCATGTCTTCACGTGTTTCACTAGTATCCTGTTTTATGAGAATATGGCAGGGTATGCTTCTAACTACAGTGATAAATTGTACTGACTTACTATGATCATTTAGCCAAAGTAAGCTGTTGATTAATTAATAGGAGTATTTTTCTGTAGTTTTTCCATTTTGAGGATAGATTCCATCTCTTTAACTAAAATCCAATTATTTTCTGACTTCCTGGGAAGATATTATAAAAACAAGAATTTTTGTGCAACTTCTGCAAGTCTTTCCTGGGCTTAAGTCTTTTCATGGGCTCCACCCCAGGGCAGTTGTTTACCGGCTGAGTGCTAGTTGCTGGATTACTTGCAGTAGAGCGCGTAGTTCTGCCTCTGAGCAGTTCTACAGGTTTCTGAGTGATGTATCCTGGGGCAGACTTCACTGGAGCTGGTGCAAGTTTACTGCAAGCAGGACGGAAACGAGCCAAGAGGGTGGTGTTAGCATTGCTGCTGTGATACTAACCAGTGCTCTCCCCCAGTGGTACAGAGGGAAATCGGCAGTAAGTCGTAACCTGCCACATTCATGCTTTTACGTATTCCATCTAATCTTAGGTCCAGTATACATCTCTGGGTTTTCATAGCAGATACAGCATTCTCTTCATAGGAATGTCTAAGATGCTTGTTCAACTTCCAAACAGTTCCTTTGGTTTCCTTTATATAGAGAGTAATTGTGCCTTTACTAACTAGAGGTTGTTCCCAGTTGATGGTTTTTAGGGAACTGATGGTGTGAAATTCCCTACACATTAAAGTGAGAACCTCTGAATCCTCTTTGTGCAGTAGAACATCCAAAGGACATAGACGCAGTTAAGAGAGCTTACCAGTGACATGAGGGGTGGAAGAATTTGACAGCACTGTGGTGGGGAAGAATAATGGACAGGCTTAAAATGGAAACACAGCCAGTATTTTGGGCTAGTCATACATCTTTCCAGGGACCAGAACCTTACACAGGAACTAGAGCTTTATCAATGAAATCTCACGTTTAAATTATTAGAATTTTTCAATCTAGGTATGCAGGAAGAGTAGATTTTCTAGCAAGGCTGTGAACAGTCCCATAAGCAAGTATAGTTATTCCTCTAAAGTTTACTTCAGCACCAATACCAATGCCTCCGGGCTTCCGTGGTAGCTCAGTGGTAAAGGAACCGCCTGCCAATGCAGGAGACAGGGATTCGATCCCTTGTCCAGGAAGATCCCACATGCCGTGGGGCAACTAAGTGAAGTGCCACAACTACTGAGCCTGTGCTCTAGAACCCTCTGCCCACAGTTACTGAAACCCGAGTGCCCTAGAGCCTGTCTCCACAGCAAGAGAAACCGCTGCGATAAGAAGTCCGAGCACCACAACTAGAGAAAGCCCACACGCAGCATTGAAGAGCTAGCGCAGCCAAAAATAAAAATAGATAATTAAAAAAATGCCAGTGCTTCCCCTGGGGTTTGCAGCTGTCCACCTTTATGCAAGATTTTCTTTAGACCAGGTGAGTCATAGGAGAGTCGAGGACTTAGAGACCACATAGCGAAATTTACTGGGCACATTGGAGGGGAACAGAAGACTCATTGAATTAATTGCACTTCCTTCCTATTGGACTAGTCATACATCTAGTGTGATGTTCTTTGATGAACAGGATAAGAAAAATACAGAGTTGGCTGTTACTGTTGACTTACAAATTTCTTAAATGGGTAGTCTGATAAAATATTTGCTGATCTGTAAGTGTAGAAATAGCTGAGAATATTAATATTGCTCATACTTGAGCTCTGAGGATGTCCTCTGGGTATTAATAGTTTAATATTAAGTAAAGAATCTGGGATATTGTGAAATCTCATGTGTGGAAACATTTCAAGTAAGAAGAAAGAAATTTTTTTTTTTGATGGTGACTGTTATCCTAGTTCAGGAAATTATTCAACACTCCCTGATTACCTGTGAATTTATGAGTGTTGTCCTCGTCAGCTTAGGAATTACTGTTGCGAATAGCCCTGCTTTGCCTGATGCCGAGGAAGCCCAGAGAGGGAGTAGTCTTCCTCTGTCGCTGTGTATATATTGAGATGTGCTTTTTTCCCCTTTTGTGCATTTGTTATCTATTATGAGCTTTATGAGTCCTGATTGTATTTGGAGAGGAGGTGGTGGTGTTAATCTTGTTCTCTTCCACACAAGGCTTTCTTTCTCAGTTCGGAGGGAAGTGTGGCTAGAGTTAAAAGTTGACCTTGGAATGCGAATGTAGTTGCCACACTTCACTGGGTTGCCGTGTGAATAATAGAGATTGATTTTGGCTCTCTAATAAATTCGTATTCACTTTGTATTCATTTGGATGAGTAGTTGTAACTGAAGAAGCTTTGTTACCCTTGATCCTGGCTTGCCTGACTGGCAGTATACTAGGAGCAGCCTCTTTTAGAGCATCTTGGTGAAAACATGGCTGAAAGGAATAAATGGTATCTGCCGACTGTAGAGAAAATGGCTCTTGTTCCCAGTGTTAATATTTTTTTTTTTTGCTTAAACGCATTTCAGTGTTTTCTGAGAGTGACAGATACACATCAAAAATGCTGGGTGATCTTATCGGTAGTGTTGATGCAGATGGACAGTCTTGACAGAAGTTTCCTCCTACCTGCTACTCTTCCCCTCACCTCTCACCTCAATCTAGCTCCATGATGGGACTGGCAGTCAGAGTGGGCCTGTGGGCTCCGGGGAAGCCAAAGTGGCAGCCTGTCTTGGGCATCTGCAGCCTGCCTCCTGAGTAGAGCTTCTTGCGAGTGCTGGCTTTCTGTTGGCTAAGCTTTTCCTGGGCCCTACCATTCCTAACTGCAGGTAGATAAAGTAGATGTCAGAAGAAAACACTTTTAAAGTTCTTTGGTTTGAGCACTTTGTTTATGATTGCACTGTTTATGTTTCTCATCTAATAAAAAGCATTACTTTATTGCATTACATTTTAGTGTTTATTTTATTTTTAAAAAATTATTTATTTATTCTTGACTGTGCTGGGTCTTGAGTGGCGAACGGTGGCTGCACGGTGCTGGAGCGGCAGAGAGGGAATGCCCCTCGCCCAAGGTAAGAGAAAGCCCAGTAAGACAGTAGGCGCTGAGAGAGGGCATCAGAGGGCAGACAGACTGGAACCACAATCACAGAAAACTAACCAGTCTAATCACATGGACCACAACTTGTCTAACTCAATGAAACTAAGCCATGCCGTGTAGGGCCACCCAAGATGGATGGGTCATGGTGGAGAGTTCTGACCAAACATGGTCCACTGAGAAGGAAATGGTAAACCACTTCAGTATTCTTGCTTTGGTAACCCCATGAACAGTATGAAAAGGCAAAAAGTTAAAAGAGTTAAATTTTGAACATCCCGTGGATCATTGAAAAAGCAATAGAGTTCCGGAAAAACATCTATTTCTGCTTTATTGACTATGCCAAAGCCTTTGACTGTGTGGATCACAATAAACTGTGAAAAATTCTGAAAGAGATGGGAATACTAGACCACCTGACCTGCCTCTTAAGAAATCTGGATGCAGGTCAGGAAGCAACAGTTAGAACTGGACATGGAACAACAGACTGGTTGCAAATAGGAAAAGGAGTGCATCAAGGCTGTACATTGTCACCCTGCTTATTTAACTTCTATGCAGAGTACATCATGAGAAATGCTGGGCTGGATGAAGCACAAGCTGGAATCAAGATTGCCGGGAGAAATACCAATAACCTCAGATATGCAGATGATACTACCCTTATGGCAGAAAGTGAAGAAGAACTAAAAAGCCTCTTGATGAAAGTGAAAGAAGAGAGTGAAAAAGTTGGCTTAAAGCTCAACATTCAGAAAACTAAGATCATGACATCTGGTCCCATCACTTCATGGCAAATAGATGGGGAAACAGTGGAAAGAGTGACTGACTTTATTTTTTTGGGCTCGAAAAAAATATGATTGTGATTGCAGCCATGAAATTAAAAGATGCTTACTCCTTGGAAGGAAAGTTATGACCAACCTAGACAGCATATTAAAAGCAGAGACATTACTTTGCCAACAAAGGTCCATATAGTCAAAGCTATGGTTTTTCCAGTAGTCATGTATGAATGTGAGAGTTGAACTATAAAGAAAGCTGAGTGCCAAAGAATTGATGCTTTTGAACTATGGTGTTAGAGAAGACTCTTGAGAGTCCCTTGGACTGCAAGGAGATCCAACCAGTCCATCCTAAAGGAGATCAGTCCCGAGTGTTCATTGGAAGGACTGATGTTGAAGCTGAAACTCCAAATACTTTGGCCACCTGATGCAGAAAGCTGACTCATTTGAAAAGACCCTGATGCTGGGAAAGATTGAGGGCAGGAGGAGAAGGGGACGACAGAGGATGAGATGGTTGGATGGCATCACCGACTCGATGGACATGGGTTTGGGTGGACTCCAGGAGTTGGTGATGGACAGGGAGGCCTGGTGTGCTGCAGTTCATTGGGTCGCAGAGTCGGATACGACAGAGCGACGGAAGGGAACTGGACTGTGCTGGGTCTTGGTTGCTGTGTGTGGCCTTCTCTGGTTGCAGTGAGCAGGGGCTGCTCTTTGCTGTGGAGTGCATGCTTCTCCTTGTGGTGGCTTCTTGTGGAGCACAGGCTCCCGGTGCATGGCCTTCAGTACCTGCGGTATGCAGTCTCTAGAACTCGGGCTCAGTTGCCCCCAGGGCATGTGGAATCCTTTCAGACCAGGGATCAAACCAGAGTGTCCACTGCATTGGCAGGTGGATTCTTATTCACCATGCCACCAAGGAAGTTCAAATTTTGGTGTTTAGAAGGATAGGTACTGTCTCTATGTACAACAGATACTTCCACTTGGCAATACACTCACACACAAAAAGAATTTGAGACAACAAAAACATAAAATTCACAAGCAAAAGAATGAAATTATACTGTCTTCCATCATACACAAAAAGTAACTCAAGATGAACTAAAGGCTTAAATATACGTCCTGGAACCATAAAACTCCTAGATGGAATCATAGGCAGCATACTCTTTGTCATCAGTTTTCTTTTTCTTTTTTTCCATTTATTTTTATTAGTTGTAGGCTAATTACTTTACAATATTTTAGTGGTTTTTGTCATACATTGACATGAATCAGCCATGGATTTACATGTATTCCCCATCCCGATCCCCCCTCCCACCTCCCTCTCTACCCGATCCCTCTGGGTCTTCCCAGTGCACCAGCCCCGAGCACTTGTCTCATGCATCCAACCTGGGCTAGTGATCTGTTTCACCCTAGATAATATACATGTTTTGATGTCATCAGTTTTAGCAGCATCTTTTTGGATGTGTTTCCTCAGGCAAGGGAAACACCAGCAAAAGTAAACAAATGGGACTACATCAAAATAAAAAGTTTCAGCACACCAAAGGAACCATCGACAATTTGAAAGACAACCTATCTTATCCATAAAAGGATTAATGTCCGAAATAAAGAACTCATACAACTGAACAACGTAAGAACAAACAACTGATTAAAAATTAAGCAGAGGACCCAAATAGACATTTTTCCAAGGAAGGTATATAAGTGGCCAACAGGCACATGAAAATATGCTCAACATCACTAATTATTATGGAAATGCCAATCAAAACCACAATGAGATATCATAACATGCATGTTAGAGTGGCTGTTATTAAAAAGACAAGAAATAACCTCAACATAATAAAAGCTGTATATGACAAACCCACAGCAAACATTTTCCTCAATGGTGAAAAATTGAAAGCATTTCCCTTAAAGTCAGGAATAAGACAAGGGTTCACACTCTCACCACTACTATTCAACATAGTTTTAGAAGTGTTGGCCACAGCTATCAGAGCAGAAAAAGAAAAGGAACCCAGATAGGAAAAGAAGAAGTAAAACTCTCACTGTTTGCAGACAACATGATCCTCTACATAGAAAACCCTATAAAGACTCAACCAGAAAATTACTAGAGCTAATCAATGAATACAGTAATGTTGCAGGATATAAAATTAACACACAGAAATCCCTTGCATTCCTATACACTAACAATGAGAAAACAGAAAGAGAAATTAAGGAAACAATACCATTCACCACTGCAACAAAAAGAATAAAATAATTAGGAGTATATTTACCTAAAGATATGAAAGACCTATATATAGAAAACTATAAAACACTGATGAAAGAAATCAAAGAGACACAGAAGTACAGAACAGACTTTTGAACTCTGTGGGAGAAGGTGAGGGTGGGATGTTTCAAAAGAACAGTATGTGTATTATCTATGGTGAAACAGATCACCAGCCCAGGTGGGATGCATGAGACAAGTGCTCGGGCCTGGTGCACTGGGAAGACCCAGAGGAATCGGGTAGAGAGGGAGGTGGGAGGGGGGATTGGGATGGGGAATACGTGTAAATCTATGGCTGATTCATATCAATGTATGACAAAACCCACTGAAAAAATAAATAAAGAAAGAAAGAAAAAAAAAAGGAAAAAAAAAGAAATCAAAGAGGACACAAATAGATGGAGAAATGTACCGTGTTCATGGATTGGAAGAATCAATATTGTCAAAATGACTATACTACCCAAAGCAATCTATAGATTCAATGCAATCCCTAGCAAGCTACCAACAGTATTTTTCACAGAACTAGAACAAATAATTTCACAATTTGTATGGAAATACAAAAAACCTCAAATAGCCAAAGCAATCTTGAGAAAGAAGAATGGAACTGGAGGAATCAACCTGCCTGACTTCAGGCTCTACTACAAAGCCACAGTCATCAAGAGAGTATGGTACTGGCACAAAGACAGAAATATAGATCAATGGAACAAAATAGAAAGTCCAGAGAGAAATCCACGTACCTATGGACACCTTATCTTTGACAAAGGAGGCAAGGATATACAATGGAAAAAAGACAATCTCTTTAACAAGTGGTGCTGGGAAAACTGGTCAACCACTTGTAAAAGAATGAAACTAGAACACTTTCTAACACCATACACAAAAATGAACTCAAAATGGATTAAAGATCTAAATGTAAGACCAGAAACTATAAAACTCCTAAAGGAGAACATAGGGAAAACACTCTCCGGCATAAATCACAGCAGGATCCTCTATGGCCCACCTCCCAGAATATTGGAAATAAAAGCAAAAATAAACAAATGGGACCTAATGAAACTTAAAAGCTTTTGCACATCAAAGGAAACTATACACAAGGTGAAAAGACAGCCTTCAGAATGGGAGAAAATAATAGCAAATGAAGAAACAGACAAAGGATTAATCTCAAAAATGTACAAGCAACTCCTGCAGCTCAATTCCAGAAAAATAAATGACCCAATCAAAAAATGGGCCAAAGAACTAAACAGACATTTCTCCAAAGAAGACATATAGATGGCTAACAAACACATGAAAAGATGCTCAACATCATTCATTATCAGAGAAATGCAAATCAAAACCACAGTGAGGTACCATTACACGCCAGTCAGGATGGCTGCTATCCAAAAGTCTACAAGCAATAAATGCTGGAGAGGGTGTGGAGAAAAGGGAACCCTCTTACACTGTTGGTGGGAATGAAAACTAGTACAGCCACTATGGAGAACGGTGTGGAGATTCCTTAAAAAACTGGAAATAGAACTGCCATATGACCCAGCAATCCCACTTCTGGGCATACACACCGAGGAAACCAGATCTGAAAGAGACACGTGCACCCCAATGTTCATTGCAGCACTGTTTATAATAGCCAGGACATGGAAGCCCAACTAGATGCCCATCAGCAAGAATGGATAAGGAAGCTGTGGTACATATACACCATGGAATATTACTCAGCCATTAAAAAGAATTCATTTGAATCAGTTCTAATGAGATGGATGAAACTGGAGCCCATTATACAGAGTGAAGTAAGCCAGAAAGATGAAGACCAATACAGTATACTAACACATATATATGGAATTTAGAAAGATGGTAACGATAACCCTATATGCAAAACAGAAAAAGAGACACAGATGTACAGAACAGACTTTTGGACTCTATGGGAGAAGGCGAAGGTGGGATGTTCTGAGAGAACAGCCTTGAAACAAGGCTTGAATACTTGATAGTATTCAAGTACTTTGAATACTATCAAGGGTGAAACAGATCACCAGCCCAGGTTGGATGCATGAGACAAGTGCTCGGGGCTGGTGCACTGGGAAGACCCAGAGCGATGGGGTGGGGAGGGAGGCGGGAGGGGGGATCTGGATGGGGAATACATGTAAATCCATGGCTGATTCATGTCAATGTATGGCAAAAACCACTACAATATTGTAAAGTAATTAGCCTCCAACTAATAAAAATAAATGAAAAAAAAAAAGGCAAGAAATAGCAAGTGTTGGAGGGGACGTAGAGAAAAGGGAGACTTGTGCACTGGCAGTGGGAATGTAAATTGATGCAAACATTGTGGAAAACAGGAGGGAGGTTCCTCAAAAAATTAAAAATATAACTGCCATTTCACTGTTGGGTATTGCAGTGAAATGGCAGTTCTATTTCAGTTATCTCCTCATGTGTGCCCTCCTATTTGTGAAAGCTGGAAAAACTAAAGTTAAATACTCATTAGGTGCAGTTGGCTTGCTCTGACCCCATTTACAGGGTTGGAAATCCCAGTTTCACATTAGAGCTCTGAGCCAGAATCAAGACTATTTCCGGCAGCATTTTAACATGGGATGTTTTACACATTTAAAATGTTTCCACAGTAACTACTATCAAGGGTACAATATTATGGTTATCCTGTGGCCAGCTAATTGTTTTAAAAGACACTTTCTTCAGGGAATAAGCATTACACTGAGGGATGCATTATCACAACAACAAAAATCATGTTTAGCATCTTTTTTTGTTTTGACTGTGAAAATTTTAGAACATTAAGCACAATTTTCCCATCCTTAAATTTTTCCAGATAATGAGATATCTGTTGATTAGGGAATAGGCAGAGAATTGACTGCCCTCTTGAACTAATAAAATGAGATGAGGGAAGGGGAATGAAGGTGCCTGCCCTATTTTTGTAAGGTGATGCCACCTACCTAAAGAAGGGTGAAAGTAAAAGTATACCCAGTACAACTGAATTTACACATTAGCTTTCTTCTGAAGAATTCTAAATGGCTTCATAATTAATTTCTTATCACCACATATTTCTTTGAAATATAGCTATCCATTCCTTTACCTTTTCAGCCAGTAAACATTTTTGAATGCCCATGTTATATTGAGTCACTAGGCTGCTATGGATTCCTTCTGGAGTATTTTTTAATTTAAATGATTATGTTATTTGTCACTGTTGGTTTATTCCTTATTTCTTCTAGGCCTTTGTTAAATGTGTAAAATGTTCCTTACATTTTCTCTATTCTATTTCCAATATTTTGAAACGTCTTTACTATCATTACTTTAAATTCTTTTTCAGATAGGTTGCCTGCAAGGACAGGATAGGGGGAGGGGAGGGAGGCTAGGGAGGAAGCAGAGTTAGGTATAACTATGGCTGATTCCCTGTTGTTGTATGGCAGAAAGCAATACAACATTGTAAAAACTAAAAAAAAAAAAAAAAAGGAGTTGCTATGCTAGATGCTGTTGACATAAAAGTGAAAATCCATCATCCTTGACTACTGGCCTGTAGAACTGCCGTCTAGTGGAAGAAAGATGTGAAAAGGCAGGTAATTACGCAAGGTGCAGTGTATGTAATATGTTAAGGATAAGGATACTAATTTGCACAGCACATTACTGAATTATTTAAACTCATCTCTAGGGATGGGGACACAAGTGTGTAAGGAGTGAGAAAGGGGTTCTTGTGGATGGAACTCCTTTTCCGAGTGCTGCAGGGTACACAAAGTTAGCTGTGCAAAGGTGTGGTGGGCCGTGGGAGGCAGCAGTCCATCCGTGCCAGAGCCGGCAGAGACAGCCTGCACGAGGGGAAGGTGGGTGAGACCTCGGTGGTGCTCAGTGGGGTCTGAGCTCTGCGCAGTGAGGGGCTGCTGGAGGTTAAGCTTGAAAGGAGAAGCCAAGGATGGTGGCCAGGGACCAGCTCACAGGAGGCTTCAGATGCCACGTGCGACTGTAGACTGCAGCCAATGGCAGGCAGCAGTTTCACTTCTTTGGGATGTGTAGTGTTTTTTACAAACATAAATTTATTCAGTAGATGTGACTGACAGTTTTTCTGAGATTACATTCCGTTTGTCTGTGTGTGTGTGGTTTTAAATTACCTTTTCCTTCATGTAAGGATTTTCATAGAAGATTTTTAAAAATAGTCTTTCCTTAGCAAAATGTAGATATGACATCTTGTGTAAGTTTCTAGTATTAAAAAAGTTGTCCTGTAAATTGAAGAGTCTGAGGAATACTGCAGATGAGGGGGCCATTGAAAGGATTTAACCGTAGGATACCATAGCTGGATTGACATTTTAAATGATTTCTTCATTTTTGTGGAGAGTGAATTTGTGGAGGACAAGACCAGAGGTGGGAGGACCATTTAGGAGGTTAATGCTCTAATTGGGGTGAAAGATAATAAAGACCTAAAGCTGGGGCAGCAGGGATGGTTGGGAGTAGGAATCATTTAAAGATGTTTTTATAAGATAAAAGCAGCAGGACTTGGTGACTGGATGCAGCAAGGAGGAAGAGGCTGAACATCACCATTCTCATCTGTACTACACATCTCGGTGGTAGAGTGAGTTTCCTCACGTTCATCACTGGCTGCTCGGGCAAATGCAGTTTCTGCTCCCTTTTATCTCGGTCCAGGACAACTGGCAGAGAGACGGAGGAAGACAGCAAAGTTTCCTTCCTTGTAAGACCAGTTGCTTTCCAAGTCACACCACTTTGGAGAAAGCCTCTGCACGCAGGAGGAGCTTTTTACATTGGGTGTGACTAGACATTCTCTGTGAGAGAGGCCTGGTGCAGAATGAGGGGGTGTAGCTTGGGTGTTGAAGGGTCAGGCAGGTAGGAAGGAGGTTTGAGAGTCCAGCGATGATCCAAGACACACTCGTGCTGTCATTCACACACGTGATGTTTGCCCTGGTTCTTTGCATGACCCGTGCAAGTGTTAACGTCTTCTCGCTTTACCTCATTCTATTAATCATGGTTTCTGTTTTCTGTATTTTATGATGCTTAGCCTGGAGAGACTGCCCCTCCCAAGGCTAGCTCATTCCTACAGCTGAACAACTTGCCTGTGAGACTTTTTTTTTCCCCCAGTATTTATTTGTTTGGCTGCTTTCAGTCTTAGTTACTACACGCAGCATCTTTCCTTGCAGCACGTGAGCTCCGGAGTGCATGGGCTCAGTAGTTGCAGCTCGCAGGCTGAGATGTTCAGGGGCATGTGGGATCTTAGTTCCCCAACCAGGGATCAAACCTGCATCCCTGCATTGGAAGGCGGATTCTCAACCGCTGGACCACCAGGGATGTCCCCTGCCCAGGAGACTTTCGTATGCAAACCAACCAATTCAAAGGCCTTATCACCAACCCCCTTCTTTATCTGACTCACATACTGAGCCTGTGTTTCCCCTAAATCACCTCAAGGCCAGCTACCACCACTGGAGACCACCCCAGAGCCCAGAGCCCGCTGAAATGATTAAAACATCCAAACCTGAGCTTGCTCAACTGGCTTACACTACCTCGCCCATTCCTTCCTTCCTTCCTGTAGAAAATCCAATAGTGGGCCAAGCTTTCACTTCACTCCTTCTGCCTCCTGACTGACCTTGGCGTTAACCTCTGTGCCTTGTGTGGTATGGCCTAGCCACTGCTCTTGGGAAGTGTTCGTAATGTCCACTTGCTTCCTCTCTAAAGGCAATAGCCTCTGTGTCTGTTACCTTGCATTCTCTGATTGAACAGACCCTGGGTGCATTTTATCATAGTCACACCTTATTCTACATCCCCGCTCCAGCTCCTACAAGAAACTGAAATCATCAGTCAGTTCCAGTCAGGAGACAGAGCTCAGACAGGTCTTGGTTGCAAGGGCAACCATAAACCTTTGGCTTCCTTAGAGAAAGCTGGGTCTAACCAGGTGTCTGATTGGAAGCACTTGTTCGATCACACTGCTTTTATTGCTGAAGCACAGACCGCATCATGAAGGTTAGTTGAATGCCCTCTGGAAAAAGTTCTCCTCTGTGTAAACATGGGGAAATTAGTCTAGGAGCCAGAATTCAAGCTCCAGGTATTTTGACTCAACCATGCATTATGCTCAGCAGAAAGTAATATTGCGAGTTAAAATACTGAGGCCCTCTGATTGGGAGCTGGCAAAAGATGTATCAGAAACCCCAGAGAATTGCTGGAAAAAGATTTGCTGAATGGTAATAAAATAATACATGGCCCTATCCCCTGAGCTTGGATTCTTCCGGACTCTGTCAGGAAACTATACTTGAAATGTGGAAAATGTGCAATCAGAGATAGATTTGAATTTTGGAAGGCTGCATCACATGGTAAGACAGCAGGAAATTACATTTAATGGGAAAACAGCGTGGAAATAAGATTAAGCGAGAAAGGTATTGAAGACAAGACTGCTGAAACACCTGGTTCTTAAGTGACTGGCGTGTCTGAATTCAACAGCCAGTAGTTAAACTGGAACTTAGTTGTTCTTAGCAGTTTGAATTTTATGAAGCTGGAGGCAATATTGTGTTAGATTTTATGAAATGACTCCATCTTATCATGTAAAATGCTTCGTGTTGACGTGAGGCAGTAGGAGATAAAGTGACTCTCAGTTACATTAACTTTGCAGCGAGCCCATAGTGGACTTAGAGGAAATTAGCTGATAAAGTCTCAGAAAACAATCCATTTATCCGGGGTGTCTGGAGCATCTCTACTCTGGCGAATTCCATGTTGTGGGCACAGCGCACATGGCTGGCTCCCCAGGCGTCATCAGTTCCCATTCTTCCGTCCTCCTCACAGCACCCGGCTTCGCGCTGGGAGACCACTGTTCTCTGCTCTGGAGCAGCCCTGCCGGTCTGGTGCAGCTGAGCCCACCTCCGGCTCCCCAGGGGGTGCAGTGGCCAAGAGGCCAGCTGCCAGTGAAGGGGATGCAAGGGACACGGGGTCAACCCTTGGGTCGGGAGGTTCCCTTGGACTAGGAAATGGCAACCCACTCCAGTATTCTTCACTGGAAAATCCCATGGACGGAGGAACCGGGCGGACCACAGTCCATGGTGTCCTAGAGAGTTGTGGACAAGACTGAGCACACGTGCACACACCCTTCCACACACACACACCCCTCCACAAACACACACGCACCCCTCCACACACACACATGCACACCTACACACACACACACACACACCCTACACACACACATACCCATACACACACACACACCCCTCCACACACACACACCCCTGCACACACACACATGCACACCTCCACACACACACACACACACACACACCCCTGCACACACACACACCCCCCCTACACACACACACTCACACACACCCCTACACACACACACACTCCCCTCCACACACACTCACACACACACACTCCCCTCCACATACACACACACACCCCTCCACACACACACACGACACCTCCACACACACACACACACCCCTGCACACCCACACACACACCCTACACACACACATACCCATACACACACACACACCCCTCCACACACACACACCCCTGCACACACACACATGCACACCTCCACACACACACACACACACACACCCCTGCACACACACACACACCCCTGCACACACACACACCCCTCCACACACACACACACCCCCTCCACACACACACACACACTCCCCTCCACACACACACTCACACACACACACACCTCTACACACAGACACACCCCTCCACACACACACACTCCTACACACACACAGACACACCCCTCCACACACACACTCCTACACGCACACACACACTCCTACCCACACACACACCCCCTACACACACACACACCCCTCCACGCACACACATGCACACCCCCCTCCACACACACACACACACCCTCCACACACACACACACCCCTCCACACACACACACTCCTACACACACACACACCCCTCCACACACACACACACACACACACACCCCTCCACACACACACACACACACCTACACACACACACACACTCACACACCAGCTGTCTACTCCTCGCAGCCTGTGAGATCATCTTCCATGCCCCAGGGACTGGTAGAGAGCCCCCAGGTGCAGACCCATCGGTGCAGGATTTTCTGCTGGCCAGAGGGTGGTGCAGTCTGTGCGAAGCTCAGCATTTCTGTCCTGAGTGCAGGCTCACGTCTCGTGATGTGAACCAGGAGGTTCTGGTCGCGGCGGGTGGCCCTCCAGTCACCGTGAGAGTAACTAGTCTGAAGACTAAGCCAGGATAAGGAAGGGGGGGGCGCCAAGGGAGCTGGGGAGAACGGAGCCGGAGCCCTGGAGAAGCCAGACTTTCCAGCATCACGAGCCGTCCACTGCCCTCTGTTGTTCGCCAGCTGGTTTGCTTGTTGATTGGTTGGTTGGTTGGCTGTTGGTTTGCTTGCTGATGCAGGGAGTTGAAAGGAAGTGTAAAGCTTGGTTCTATGTCTTTGCATTTATACAGGAGATAGAAACCTTGGTTCTTTATGCCATGCCGTGCTGCTTCAGTCATGTCCTACTCTTTGCGACCCCGCGGACTGTGGCCCACCAGGCTCCTCTGTCCCTGGGGGTTCTCCAGGCAAGAATCCTGGAGTGGGTTGCCTTGCCCTCCTGCAGGGGATCCTCCCAACCCAGGGATTGAACCCACATCTCCTGCGGCTTCTGCATTGTAGGCGGATTCTTTACTACTGAGCCACTGGGGAAGCCCTTGATTCTTTATATTTAAGCTTAATTGTGGAATAACTGGGTTTCCTCCATTAACCTTTTCTGGCAGGCAATATTAGCAAGAGGAAGGTTTCTTTCTTTTTCTCTTTACTTTTTAAATTTTGTAGATATTGCACTCCGAAGAATCTGACATTTTCCCTCAGGCTCTATTGAAGGGAACACAAGATGATGTGCATTGCCTGAGAGAGCTGGAAGAAAGCCACGGAGGACACAGAGGGAAAATGACTCCAATTCCTCTGATCGCTTTCCCAGACAGACTGACCCTGTTACAAGCCTTCCCCTGGGTGTTAAGACATGGTTTTATGTACATGTAGCAAGAGGCTGATGCTTGAGGTTAAGACTTGTGTATCAGTGGGATTCAAATTAGTATAAACATCGCTGACCAATTAGTGGGGTGCGTCTCCCAGGGGCTTATGTACCCAAAGAACTGAGGAATCTCCCAGGCAAGATCTCATTTTCTGAGAAGTCCAGGAAGCTGGCTTGATGTCATGAACAAAACCTTAATTTTCAGAGCAGAGAAATGATTTCCAGGGGAGCCCCCAGGTGGACTCATGTGTGGTTCTTGAGATGGGAAAAAGAGCACTGTGGGTTAAAAATGAAAGAAGCTGAAAAAAGAAGAAAGAGAGAGACATGAGAGAGAGAAGAGAGGAAGGTAAAGAGGAAGGAAGGAAGCAGGAGAGAAAAGGAGGGAGGGAGGAAGGAGGGGAGGGAGGGAGAAAAGAAAAGAAAGAAAAAAGCCTGCGGCTGGGTGTCAATGAGTTCTGGCGGGCTGTGGTCACTCTCCCATGAGCTTGGGTGTCTGCTGCTCTTCCTGGCGAGGCTGTTTCTCTAGCCTAGTCAGGGTGATGGTGACTACTGGGGTGCTGACAATTAGCTATTAAAAAAGCAAACAATCTAAAACTCCAAGCAAACAGTCTAAAACTCCAAGATGATAAAACAAAAGGAGATCAGATAACAACAGGGAATATAGTCAGAAACAATCGTCTGCAAGGAAAGGCTGCAATGTCATATGAAATTACTATTTCTTCAGACATTAACAAGGTATCCAACTTGCTTTCCCCAGAAAAATGTGAGGGGAAAGCTGTATTGCTCTTGGTGCAAGATAACACTACTTTGGTGGATTTGGAAAAGAATATCAAGTGGTTCTCCTCTCAAAAGAAATTCTGGTGCCAAAGAAAAATATGTCATGTGGGAAATTACCTTGATGCAATGGTAGCGTCTGAGTACAGTCCAGGCAAGACATCCCAGAGGGTCCTAGAGCAGAAACCTCACAGGGTAAGTCAGCACGCTCCCGTCACGTGATTTATTGGACCAGCAGGAAACATCCGTGGAGTAGACAGAGAAAAGAGGTTCGGGGTAAGTTGGCATACTTAGGGTGGAGTGACAGGACCACACTACTGAATCCTGTGTTCTTCGGCCATTCCCATGCCCTCTCCCTTTCCTTCTCTATTCCCCCTCTCCTCTTCCCAGCTTCCTCTTGCCCACTGTCTGTCTATTGCATAACTTTTTCCCTGGGTGTGTGGAGTCAACACAGCCCTGTTGCCACGGAGGCAAGGATGCCCGCCACAGCTGGAGCTCACCAGTTAGCTTGCTGGGCAGCCTTGAGCTGCATTTCTTTGGCAGAGTATGTGCAAAGCCCAAATGGGGCCCCAGTGGCAGGCCGACTGAGAGGGGAGATGTGTCAGTCTGAAGGCGGCTTGATTTGTACCTCATAATTTGGGCTTTCCATCATTTTCCCTATATAAGTAAATGTTCTGAATGGTCCACCTTTTTAAAACCATGTATTTCAGTCCTTCTGTCTTTAACATGTCTTGCTGATTGCCAACTATCTGTACTTAACCAGATTCACATATTGTGGATTCTGCTCACGTCTCACAAGCCACTTGCTTACTCACTATCTTTATTTAGCACATCTTATGAGCTTTAGGCATTCTACTTGTTGTTTCTTATCTGTCCAGTAGCACTGAGTATTCTTCAATATCAAATACGCAGTACAGATAATACGCGGCAACTGCCTCCCACAAAGAGCACATCACCATTTTTACCATCACCTACATTTCAGTGAAAGAACTGGGCAAAGCAAGCGAAGAACATACTGTGTGTCCTTCAGCATCTTAGAAATGAAGACGACTCCTCCTCCTGCAGCTGTCACGCTTTCCTGAGTGTTCATCTGTCCCAGCTAAATGTTTACATACATCCTCATGTCCAGTCTCACATGAGCCCAGGAAGTAAGTGTTGTTATATCAGGGCTACAGGTGAGACAGCTGAGGTTTGGAGAAGGAATGTGACCTCTCGGGGTCGAGTGGTTTAGGGGGAGCAGAGTAGGAAGGGAGCCCGAGGCTGCCTGACCACCAAATCCTCCTTCTGGTCATTGGACTAGGCTTTCCTACTCTTGGCGCCTCTTAGGGACCCCAGCATTCCACTTCTTAGAGCCCCTCTCCCACTCCCGGCCCTGCATCTGTGAGGATGTCCCTCCTACGGGGACCTCCAAGGTGGCTTGTTCTGCTTGAAAACATTTTATGGAAGGCTAGCTGGTTTACAATGTTACGTTAATTTTTGTTGTACGTCAAAGTGATTCAGTTAAACACACAGACACACACAGACACACACAGACACACACAGACACACACACACACATATATATATGCTTATTCATATTCTTTTCCATTATGGTTTATCACAGGATATTGAATATAGTTCCCTGCATTATACAATAGGACCTTGCTTTTTTATCCAGTCTATATATTATAGCTTGCATCTGATAATCCCAAACTCCCACTTCATCCCCTCCCCTGGCCCGTGGCAGCCACAAGTCTATTATATGTGTCTATGAGTCTGCTTCTGTCTTGTGGACGGGCTCTCTTGTGTAGTACTTTAGATCCCACACATAAGCGATCTCACGTGGCATCCGTCTTTCTCCCCCTGACGGACTTCACTTAGTATGACAATCTCTAGGTCCGTCCGTGCTGCTGCCAATGGCATTGTTTCATTCTTCTTTAAAGGCTGAGAAGTGTTTCACTGTGTATAAGTACCACATCTTCTTTATCCATTCATCTGTCCATTGGACATTTAGGTTGTTTCATGTCTTTTCTATTGTATAAACAGTGCCGCTATGAGCATAGGGGTGTGTGCATCTTTTTCAATTATAGTTTTGTCCAGATGTATGCCCAGGAATGGAATTGCTGGGCCATGTGGCAACTCTGTACCAATTTATTACTACATTCTAGGGTAGCTTATTCTTCATGTGCTCACTTCACATAATAATGTAGCATTAAATTTCAGGTCACATCAGAAGAAAATGAAAGAGAATAACTTATTTTAAAGTAAGATCCACATGGCTCATTTAGTTGAAAGTAGGTGTAAATGGGTTGCGAAAGTAACGTGTAAAAAAGGAATGGCCAAATTGTTTAGTTAACAAAGAAAAACCCTGTATCAGGGAGAGGCAACCTCTTTTAATAGAGGACAGCAACTGTGTGATGAGAATAGCTACAATATTCTGGGTGTTATTATGAGCCAGGCACAGTACACGTTATTTTAAATCCACAAGCACTCTGAAAGTTGGATGTACAGAGAGGAAAATGAGGTGCAGTCTGGTTTGATCACGGGTTCCGGTCACTGGGCTTGGAAGCAGAGCGGCTGGGTGTTGATCTCAGGTTGTCTCTGACTTTACTCACTAACAATCTGCACAAGAGGAAGAAAGGATGTGGTGCGTAAAAGTGAAGGGAGAGGTCCACAGGACATACTTTGGGTCTGTTTCAGAGAGAAGCAAATGGAAGCCTTTGAAATTGAAATAAAAGAAGTCAGAATTACACGTCTCCTACTAAGAAGTAAAGGATGCAACCTTTGCTTGTCCAAAGTTATCCAAGTTCAGTATAGTGTATTTCTATGCCCTGAAATGTTTAAAATCTTTTCTGGGGTGGTTTTCAAAGATCATTGGCTGGATTTATTAAGCTAAAGACAAAGATCTCAAGTCAGATTACTGTCAAATATTCTGAGCTTTCTCACCCATGGTCCAAGGAGATCAGAACTGTTAAGTGTATACCACATGTGTTCTTATGTGTTTATAAATACAAATCTTAAATTTCTCTGCATTTGTGTACATCATGTTATGTAAAAATAGCTTAATTATAAAATGTCATCAAATAGAACTAGGCTAGTGGTAAAAATATTTCATCTGTTGGGACCTATTGTCAATCATTTCAGACCTCTACTCAAATTGAATTCACTGGAATTTCTTTCTCATTTTTTCCTTTCCTCCCTTGAATTACATTTTTCCCCCACTGACTATATAATATCTTGGTTTAACTTCTGATGGCTAGGATAGTTGTTATAATTGATATCTTCCACTGCAGCTGTTTTTGACCAGCTTAAATTAAATAAACACATATCTGACAGCTTCTAAATATAAACACATTATTAAGTGGCAGTCTTCCACAGGTCACAGAGTGAGTAAAATGGGATTACTGGCAAAATGGGATTTTAACTGTGGCAAGGTATGTGTAGGAGAGCTGTCGTGAATTTGTCTTCATGGAAAACTAGTTCTGCATCTGATTTCTGTCAAAGAAAATGACCTAAACACCACTCTAAAGCAAAAATCATCATTTTAGGCAGCAGTCTTTAATTGACTTATATAATTAGTCAATATATTTAGTTACTTGGACTACATTTTTCAGCTAAATTATGTTGAAAACTCGTCAGGACGTTACATTGCTTAAAATTTGAAATTTTGAGCATGTATTACTCAGTTTTAAGAGCTATAGTGGAAAACTTAACAAATATTTTTCAAATATCAGGCTAAAAGAATCGTTTTTTGAGCTTTGAATTGTCTGTGGGAGGGAGCAGCACAGAACTATTTTCTGGAAAAAACCATGGCTTACCTGTAGGGACTCTCTTGGCCCATTTCTGTGCCAAAGGTGTGGTAGATCTTCATAAAGGGCACTCATCCTGGCGAGGCTTTTTTTTTTATATTAAAGTATAGTTGATTTACAATGTTGTGTTAATTTCCGCGGTAGAGCAAAGTGACTCCGTTATACACACACACACACATACATATGTGTTTTTTTTTTTTTATATCCTTTCTGCTTTGGCTAATCAGGATATTGAATATATTCTCTGTGCTATGCAGTATAGGATCCTGTTGTTTTCCATTCTATATGTAATAGTTTGCATCTACTAACCCCAAACTCCCAGCCCACCCTTCCCGCACATCCCTCCAGCTTAGCAACCTCAAGTCTGTTCTCTATGGCCATGATTCTATTTCTGTTTCACATATGTAGGTTCCTTTATGTCATATTTTAGATTTCACATGTAAGTTATATCATATGCTATCTGTCTTTTGCTTTCTGACTTACTTCACTTAATATAATAATCTCTAGTTCCTTCCATCTTGCTTCAAATGGCATTATTTCATTCTTTTTTTTTTCTTTTTTAACAGCAGAGTCATATTACGTTGTGTATATGTACAACATCTTCTATATCCATTCATCTGTCAAGGAACATTTAGGTTGTTTCGATGTCTTGGCTATTGTACATAGCACTGCTATGATCATAGGGGTGCATGTATTTTTTTGTATTACAGTTTTGGCTAAATATATTCCTAGGAGTAGGATTGTTGAATCATGTGATAATTCTGTGTTTATCTTTTTGAGGAACCTCCATACTGTTTTTCACAGTGGCTGCACCAGCTTACATTCCCACTAATGTTGTAGTAGGCTTCCCTCTTCTCCAGGTTTCCCTGGTGGCTCAGATGGCAAAGAACCCTCCAGCAATGCAGGAGACCTGGGTTTGATCCCTGGGTTGGGAGGATCACCTGGAGGAAGGCGTGGCAACCCACTCCAGTATTCTGGCCTGGAGAATCCCATGGACAGAGGAGCCTGGAGGGCTACATACAGTCCA
The DNA here is from genome assembly GCF_019320065.1 of Cervus canadensis. Taxonomy (NCBI): domain Eukaryota; kingdom Metazoa; phylum Chordata; class Mammalia; order Artiodactyla; family Cervidae; genus Cervus; species Cervus canadensis. The sequence goes on from NC_057410.1 coordinate 7,099,801, forward strand.
TGAGGTCCAAAAAGAGTCGGACATGACTGAATGACTCTCACTTTCCATTTTCTCTACATCCTCTCCAGCTTTGGTTATTTGTAGACTTTTCAATGATGGCCATTCTGACTGGTGTGAAGTGTTACTGGTGAAGCATGTTGATTTTCACCAGATAACATCCTTGTTCTCTTTTTCTGAGCTGCTTGTTAAATCTGACTAAACTACTTTTATTAAATGCCGGGAATAATGACTGCAAACTCCTGTGACCAACTCTCAAAGGAATGCTGTGGGATCATTGGCTCCCCCACTATTCTGAATTCTGTGCCTGAATCAAGACAAATCACGAGGGACCACATGGTGCCCGCCCTCGTAGAGCTGTTCTGTCTTGGGGGCTGTGCTTTCAGCTTGTCGGGATACTAAGCTACCATGCGATGGTCACTGTTGAATTTATAAATCGCTAGCAAGGTTCTTCCCTGCCATCTCGCATACATCTTCCCTTGTCAACCTGGCTTTGGTGTCAGTAGTAGAAACCAGGGGATTCTGCCTAATGATCTCTTCATCTGGGTGGCTACCTGACACCCCTTTGACTGTAACTTACAGTGGGGTGGGTTGGTGACAATAGGATATTTTGGAACAGTGGTCCCTCACTTTCTGAATTATCTATTCAAAAATTTTTCCTCCTGGATATTGTCTAGTTTCCTAAATATTTCCTCCCACAGGCCTTCTTGTGGTTCCTCATTGCTCAAAGCTGCCATCCTCTCCCACAGAACAACAATCTTTCATTGAGGATGATAGAATTCTGGCCTCATGTTCTTCTTCTGTCTTAAGTTTCTCTTAGATCTTAACAGTTTCTCTATTCATTTTAGCTTCTGCTGACTTCTCAAGAGGGACAGCTAAACCCTGGTCACAGATCAGGAGCAGGGGAGGAAGTGATGAGTGATCCAATTCCATTTGAAGTATCTAAAGTCAAACACATCTCACCATTTAATCTTAAATGTCCATCATGTTTAGATGCAACTTCAATATCCACTTCAAACTGAGCTTAACTGAGCAAAGTTTGAACTAGGTTCATTTGCAATGCAAGGTAAAGGTTATCCTTTCATGTCTTTCTTTCTATCCCAGAGCTCAGCTCTACATCTCTTGATACCAGTTGTTCAGTTGCCTTGAGGAATTTCTGCAAGACCTCCATAAAGAAAATTGTAAAACTTTATTAAGATCTATAAAAGAGAAACTGAACAAATGGAGAGACATATCATGTCTAAAACAATGGCATAAAAAACAAACAAACAAAAAAAAATAAAACAAAAAAACAATGGCATAAATATGCCAATTCTTCCCAACTTGAATTGTATATTCAAATAAAGTGCAGTCAAAATCATGGAAAGTGCTAGGCTGTTTTCACAATTTATACAGAAGACAAAAGAGTAAAAAATAGCTAGGATATTTCTGAAGTATGGGGTATCAGTAATGTGAAACTGTGATTAAGACAGTGAGATTATTAGAGGATGGGGAGAGATCTGGGATGGATATTCGCATAGTATAAAATTACTCCCAAATGCTTTTTAATTAGGTTCCAATTAATAGGCTGAAAACACTTATTACATAACTTTATAGTAGAGAAATTGTCCAGACACGAAATTATCCTGTTGATAAAAGTTAAGTTCACCAGTTATGAGGCAAATCAGCAACATGTGCCTCCATAAAGGCCACACTGAGAAGGGCACAGAATCACTTCTGTGCTATTCCGGCCAGGAATGCATCACCTAAAGGTGATTGTGAGGAAAGCCCCAAACAAGAGACTGCCTACCAAGTAACTGGCCTGTTTTTTTCCAAAAGTGTCTAAGTCATGAAAGGCAAAAGACCAAGGAACTCTTCTAGGCTGGAGACTAAAGAAATATGACAATGACAGCAACATGTGACCTGGGATTCCATCCAGGACCAGGCAAGAAACTAGACAATTAGCATAATCTGAATGGAGTATTTCATAACATATCAATGCGATTCTCTTGATTTTGGTTGTTGTATTTAGCTATGTAGGAGACTATCTCTGTTTTTAGGAAATACACACAAGGGTATTGATGAATGATGGGTTGTCATGTCTGAAATGATTCAGAGAAAAAAATCACACACTTGTGCACATACACTCAGAAAGAGAGAGAGAGAAGAGAAAAATAAGGCAAATGTAATAAAACGTTAACAGCTATGGAATGGGTAAACAGTATACATAGAAATGCTTTTCATTCTTCTCTCAACTTTTTTAAGTTTAAATTATTTTAAAATAAAGAGATAAAAGAGTACACCAGGAGCTCCTACAAATAAAAAGAGAAGCATAAATGACACACCATGAGTTGGGGCGGGGGACATAGGCAAAGGTTTCACACAACAGGACGTACCTGTGGCCAGTAAGGCTGGGATGACATTATTCGACACCATTTACAGCTCTGGTTAAGATCATAATGAGGTATCTTTTTTGTGTCCATTTAGTGCCCCAAATTTACAAGTCTAAACATATCAAGTGTTGAGAGGACTTAGTGTCAGATGATCTGTTATAAATTCCTGGAGGGAGGGTGATTTGCTGCTGTCATTCTAAACAACAACTTGTCATTTTCTCATAGTGTTGAACATTTGCATAGCCCATGACTTAGCAATTCCACACTAGGAATAGAACTTAAAAATTTTTTTTTCTAATACTTATGCACTTGGGGACTTGGGCAGCATGATCAGAGAAGTACTATTTGCAATAGGAAAAACCTGGAAAGAATTCACATGCCTATCAATGGAAGAATAGGTAAGAACTGTGGTACATTTGCACCATCAAGAATTTTAGCAATGCAACATGAAACATTCAGAAAGCTAAGATCATGGCATCTGGTCCCATCACTTCATGGGAAATAGATGGGAAAACAATGGAAACAGTGACAGATTTTTTTTTTCCCCCCTTGGGCTCTAAAATCACTGCAGATGGTGACTGCAGCCATGAAATTAAAAGACACTTGCTCCTTGGAAGAAAGTTATGACAAACCTAGATAGTGTAGTAAAAAGCAGAGACATTACTTTGCCCACAAAGATCTGTCTAGTCAAAACTAGGGTTTTTCCAGTAGTCATGTATGGATGTGAAAGTTGGATCATAAAGAAAGCTGAGCACCGAAGAATTGATGCTTTTGAACTGTGGTGTTGGAGAAGACTCTTGAGAGTCCCTTGGACTGCAAGGAGATCCAACCAGTCCATCCTAAAGGAGATCAGTCCTGGGTGTTCATTGGAAGAACTGATGCTGAAGCTGAAACTCCAATACTTTGGCCAACTGATGCAAAGAGCTGACTCATTGGAAAAGACACTGATGCTGGGAAAGATTGAGGGCAGAAGGAGAAGGGGACAACAGAGGAAAAGATTGTTGGATGGCACCACTGACTCGATGGACTTGAGTTTGAGCAAGTTCTGGGAGTTTGTGAAGGACAGGGAAGTCTGGCGTCCTGCAGTCTATGGGGTTGCAAAGAGTTGAATACGACTGAGCGACTGAACAAAAACAACAATATGAAATGGAAAAAGAAGCCATCCCCCAATCACACACAGCGTGATATCATTTTTGTGAAGTGCAAATAACTAAAATATTTTAAATGATGAATGTATAATAGATTAATAAAACTAGGAAAATGCAAGGGGACAGTGAATACATAGGATGTGTATTTTTATTGCCATAGAGAAACACACTGCTTTAAAGGTGAATTCATGTTTCTCCAGAAAATAAAATACAAATTTGGTAAGTTTTAATTAAAAGACCTTTAAAAAAAACTTTTATTCGCCAAGTGTCCAAAGTCTTACTGTTTAGCCTTATCCAGTAAACCTGGATTTTTTACCTAGGAAACCCAGTACACAGATTATTCCTGTATTTTTTGTGGTTAACAAAATAAGAAATTTTATACTTCTATACTAAAATACAAGCTCCGTAAAGACATAAATTTTTGTCTTTTGTGTTTACTATTGTGTCCCAAGGGTCTATAGAAGATAGTCAATAAATAATTACTCATGAATAATAGTAAGTGAATGAATGAAAGTCTCTACTTGCCAATGTTTTTAAATGTGTTTAAAGGGTAACATTGCAGTAACATAAAGTGCCCAGTGGGTGGGGCTCATGCCGCATTTTGATGATGGTACAACAAAGCAAGAATAGAACAATTTTTTTTTATTTTCCATGTCCTTGGGTGAGTTTTAGGTGGTCTGTGGGGACTCTGTAAAGACTTTAGATTTTCTCTGAAGTATACTGATTGGTACCAAACTTAAGCCTTTTTAGTTAGGTATTTAATTGTGTTTGACTAACAACTTTCGTGTGTGTGTGTGTGTGTGTGTGTGTGTGTGTGTGTGTGTGTGCACGCACGTGTGCGAGCATGCTTAGTTGCACCCAACTCTTGGCGACCCCACCAGCTCCTCTGTCCATGAAATTTTCCAGGCAAGAATACTGGAGCGGGCTGCCACTTCCTGTTCCAGGGGATCCTGTTGACCCAGGGATCACATCGGTTTCTCTTGTGTCTCCTGCATTGGCAGGCAGATTCTTTACCCCTGAACCACCTGGGAAGCCACAACTTTCCAACAGAAAATTTAAATATTTTGGTTTTTGAGTTAATAAGTGAAAAGTTTGTCCTCTTTAGGAAGTTCAACTCTGTTGCTAACTTTATTTAAAGATTTACTTATAGGTTACGAAACTAAGAGTGTTAAAGAATGAGAAAAATCACTTTGAAATAGAACGAGAGGTCAAACAGTGATGAAGAATGTAATATGAATGGTTTTCTCTATCATTTAGTTAAAAGTCCTGGCATTCATATGAATGCTGTGTACTTCAATTACATCATTAGATTTTTTAGTTTTCAGGTTTCATTGAGGTATAGTTTGATTTACAGTATTAGTTTCAGGTGTATGGCATAGTGACTCAGTATTTTTTAAATTTAAAGTTGTTACATGATAATTGCCATTATTCCCTGTGTTGTACAGTGCATTCTTGTTGCTTATTTATTTTATATGTGGTAGCTTGTATCTCTTAAACCCCCTACCCCAATCTTGTCCCCCTTTTCCCTCTCCCCACTGGTGACCCTTAGTTTTCTGTATCTGTGAGGATGCTTCTGTTTTGTTATATACATTGATTTGCATTAGTTTTTAGATTCTGCATGTAAGTGATCTTGGGTGCTATGAGCTCAGTCATGTCTGACTCTCTGCGAGCCCATGGACTGTAGCCTACCAGGCTCCTCTGTCCATGGGATTTTCCAGGCAAGAATACTGGAGTGGGTTGCCATTTCCTCCTCCAGGGGGTCTTTCTGACATAGGGATCAAATCCACGTCTTCTGTGGCTCCTGCGTTGAAAGGGGGGTTTCTTTACCACTGAGCCATCTGGAAGCCTATCATTCAGTATTTGTCTTTATTTGACTTATTTGACTAAGCATAACATTCTCTAGGCCCATCTACTTTGCTGAAAATGGGAGAGTTTCATTCTTTTTAGTTTTCTTTCTTGAGTCAGTTACTAGATGTTTCTCCTCATACGGCTCCTGTACATCTGCTAGCCGGGCCTCTTCCTCTCCCCTCTTTGCTCTTTGGGTGCGCTTCCGAGTGATCTCCAGATCTGTCATTTGTCATATGTGTACGTCCTTCCTTTTACTTCTTGTTCAGTGGAAGTCTGGCTCTTGCGTGGAGACCTCGCTTTCCCACTCCCCTCTTAAGCTGCTTTCCCATCTGTACTGTCCGCTGGGCCTGGACAAGGACAGGAGGAGCCATCCCTGATCATTCTCCCTTCCACCTCCTGAAAACCCTGCTTTGAAGTCCTTGCCATCAGATTATTCTACAGCCCCAGCCTGCTGCAGTCCTCTACTTCCGGTCCCTCCTCCTCATTTCTTTAATATTTTTAGCTCCTGGCTCATTGCCCTTTTCTGCCTAAAAGTCCTGTGACGCTTGTTGGTTATTTCAGTACCCAGATGAATGATCTTTTCAACAGCCTAACCCTCAGCTCTTGGTTGCTTAACCTTCTTTTCTCCAGGGATCTCGGCCTTTCCCTTATCTCAGTCATTCACTCCCACGGTCATACCTTTGCCCTTGTGTTTATCAAAAAGTAGTTCCTCCCTTACTCTCAGGTTCAGGCACCTACTTTCCCGTCACCACATGCTGTTTTGCTAGCTCGCTCTCTCTGATGCGTGGTCCTCACCTCTCCAGCCCCACCAGTCCATTGACTGACCACCTTTTTGCCTTCTCTCACTCCCCATCTTAACGTCATATTACAGCCTTACCTGGCCTGGATCCCATGCTGTGACATCATAGTAACCCCATAGAAATCCCAGATGCCCTTGCCTCATTCTTCGGCACAGATGCCTGGAAAACCCAAGTCCTAGTTAAATCTAGCTCTCTGCCTACTCCACGCCTGCCTCCTTACAGCCAAACACGATGGATAAAACCCTACACCCATGACTATTGGACTCACTGAAATTCATCCCCATTCCTCTCGAGTGGCCCCTCCCCATTGCCTAGCAGTCCTACTTCATCTTTTTAGTTCATGCCTTCTTCCGCTTTTTTGGAGCCTTGTTCTTCAGATTGGGTATTTACAAAGTTAAATAGGTGAGAACAGAATGGAACTGAATGGAGTTCACAGCACATAGTAGGAGAAAATATTATGTCATGAAATGCTTATTTCAGTTATTCATATACCGTTTTCCCCCTTATCTCTGGGGTATATCTCTGAGTGGATACCTGTAACCGTCGATAGTCCTGAACCCTATATTTACTATGTTGTTTTCGATGGATACATAGCTATGATAAAATTTAGTTTATAAATTTGACACAGTAAGAAATCAACTACGATAACTAATGATAAAATGGAACAATTATAACAATGTACTGTAATATGCAAATGTTAGCTCTCCATCTCCCTCTCTCTCAAAATACCTTCTTGTACAGATTGAATGCCTTTTCCATCTTGAACACTTACCATGCAGTTTGAGGTGCAACAGCAAAACTAGCACAAATTCCTCTTTCCTTCATCACAGTTTCACAGACAGGTTTGCTCTTATTGAAGATCTTAGGAACGTTGGCACTCAATTTTATTTTTTCGTATTGAGAACTTTCACCTTTTCAATTAAAGGAAGCACTTTGCAGCTTCTTTTTGGCAGATCTGAATTGCCAGCATTGCTGCTCTTGTGCTTTGGGGCCGCTATTAAGGAAATAAAGGTGACTTGATCACAAGCGCTGTATTCCTAGAGCAGTCTGTCTGATGGCCGAGAAAGCTAAGTGATGAACAGGTGAAGATACGATGGACAAAGGGATGATTCCTCCCTGTTTCAGCCCAGTCCCCCCATGGCTTCCTAAATCTCATCAGTCCTCAACTTCTCAAAGATATTACTTATTATAGAATTGTGTAGTAACTGTAGTTTCACTGGAGTGAAATGGCAGCCCACTCCAGTCCCCTTGCCTGGAAAATCTCATGGATGGAGGAGACTGGTAGGCTATAGTCCATGGGGTCGCAAAGAGTCGGACACAACTGAGCGACTTCACTTCACTCACTTCGCTCACTTCTTACTTTATCACTGGATAAGGAAATGGCGACCCACTCCAGTATTCTTGCCTGGAGAATCCCATGGACAGAGGAGCCTAGCATGGACCAGGCCATGGTCCATGGGGTCGCAGAAGGTCGGACACGACTGAAGTGGCTAAGCAGAGCAGAGCAGATGTAGTGATTAGTCAGAACCCGTCAGCTTCTTTCTGGTGCGTCATCAATCTCACCTTCTCTGCTAGATAATTTTTATTATTAATTAATTTTTATTAATATGAAACATTCTGTTCCATAGCTCCCACCTTAAGAACAAATATCAAAACTGAACAAGTCCTTTGGTGATTTCCCTTTAGCTGTGGTATCATTTCTCTGCTCCCCTTTAACAGCCAAGCTCCTTTAAAAGGTTGTTCACAGGCGCTGTGTCTGTAGCTCTACTTCCCCCGTTTTTGTTTGTCCTTACTCTAGTGCCCTTTTATGGTCACTATCCTGCCAAACCTTTTAATCAGGATGATCGGTGACCTTCCTTTTCTTAAATCTGTTGAACCTCCTTGGGTGTGATCACACCCTCCTCCTGGAAACGCTCTCCCCACTGACTCTCAGGATGCCAAACACTGCATTCCTGGTCTCCCCTGTTTTACCTCCTACATCACATGTTATTTCTGGTGACTATTGGAGTGCCCACGTTGGAGTTCCCAAGATCTCAGTCCTTGGACCTTTTCTCTTGTTTATTTATACACATCCCTGGGAGATTTCATCTAGCCTCATGGCTTTAGCATCTATATCCCAACGATCCCCAGATTTACAGAACTTTTCCCTGAAGCTCCAATTCATATAGCCAGTTGCCTCCAGCCTCTTCAGCTGGGTGCTTCACAGGTGTCTCAAGTTACAATCAAATGCCTTCCGTGTCGCTTCCATCATCTTCCCCATCTCAAGTGATGGAAACTTCAGGGTGGAAACCTTAGTGCCAATCTTGGTCCCTTTCTTTCTTTTACACACTACATCCAGTTGATATCACCACATTCCACTGGCTCCCTCTTCAAAATATAACCTGAACTCAACCACTTTTTTTTTTTAAACTATCTTTGCATCTGGGAATCAAACCACTGTGTGTAATAGGTGTTGGGGATATAAATATGACAAGACATGCTTGGTTGAACTCATGAATACAATATAGATTAGTGACATTAGGGGAATAATAACTATAGGGTGAGACATGGGGTTGGGAAAGGCTTTGTAAATGAATTGACATTTGAACTGAACCCTGAAGGATGAATAGAAGTTAGCCAGGTGAATACAGGTAGAAGAGAGTTTCAGATAGAGATGGTAGGGTATGGAGGTAAGGTATGACCTGGGAATTGTAAGGGGTTTGAGGAGATGGTTGGATGGCATCATTGACTCAATGGATATGGGTTTGGGTGGCCTCCGGGAGTTGGTGTTGGACAGGGAAGCCTGGAGTGCTGCGGTTCATGGGGTAGCAAAGAGTCGGACATGACATCAACTGAACTGAGCGGAACTGAGGAGGTTGAGGACATTTTCTTTGTTGGTACCAAGCCCTGAATGCTAATAGTGGAGCGCTTGAGCGAGAACCAGGATGTAGATGTTTTCAAGAAGCATTTTCAGTTCATTCAGTGACCATTTAGAAGGCAAATGTGGGTCAAACATGTGCGATATAGTCACATAGTCACATCTCTGATGTTTTGATGAATGTCTTCCTGACTGTCAAACCTAAAAATAGTTCTAACATTTGAAGTTCTTTAAACCGTAACCATACATAATGCAGTCCATTTTACCCAGAGTTTTAAAACAGATACAAATACATTGCCTGTGATCTTAATAATTTTAGGTTAATATAGTTAACAAAAGCTTATTGCATATGTTCAGTATGCTAGCCACTGCATTAAGTGTTGCGAGTAATAAAAAAACAGTATGTCAAGCCAGGACCTAACATGCTCAAAGTTAATGGAAGAAACTTAAATGCATATTACTAAGTGAAAGAAGCCAATCTGAAAAGGGTACATGCCATGTGATTCCAGTTAGTATGAAAAGACAAAAACTGGAAACACAGTTTGTCTGGAAAAGACAAAACTATGGAGGCAACAGAAAAGATCAGTAGTTGCCAAGGGCAGAGATGTGGAGGGTTAAATAGGCAGAGCACAGGGGAATTTTAGGGCAGCGACAGCAGTCTGTATGATATTCTAATGATGGATGTATGTCCTTATACATTTGCCCAAACTCAGAATTTACAACACCAAGAATGAGCCCTAACAAAAACTATGAACTTTAGGTGATTATGATGTATTAATGTAAGTTAATCCTTGGTAAAAAACTGTAGTATTCTGGTGAGTGATGTTGATAATGGGGGACACTATACATTAGTGGGGGCAGGGAGTATATAGAAAATCTTTCAATTTTGTTGTAAACCTAAAACTGCTTACTTTAAAAAATAAAGTAAAAAAAGGTCATATTATATTCATAAGGGTCTTATTTTCTTTTAAGGAGTAATATGAAAGAAATACCGACTTCCCAGCTAGTGCTAGTGGTAAAGAAACTGCCTGCCAATGCAGGAGACATTGTAAAAGACACAGGTTTGATCCCTGGGTTGGGACGATCCCCTGGTGGAGGGCATGGCAACCCACTCCAGTATTCTTGCCTGGAGAAGCCCATGGGTAGAGGAGCCTGGCAGGCTATGGTTCTCAGGGTTGCACGTAGGACATGACTGAAGCAACATACCATGCGTGCGCACATGTGATAGAAATATAGATCAGCCTGCTGTGTAACACAGGGAGTTATATTCAGTACCCTGTAATAAACCATGATGGAAAACAGTATGAAAAAGAGTACATATGTGTATAACTGAATCACTTTGCTATACAGCAGAAATTAATTTAATGTTGTAAATCAATCATACTTCAATAAAATAAAGAAATATAGATCAGAAGGCTAGAAAGAATTTTGCCTTCCTGAAAGCATCCATTCAAGAAGTTTTGAAACAATAAATAAAACAATGAAGAAGAACTAAAGAGCCTCTTCATGAAAGTGAAAGAGGAGAGTGAAGAAGTTGGCTTAAAACTCAACATTCAGAAAACTCAGATCATGGCATCTGGTCCCATCACTTCATGGCAAATAGATGGGGAAAGAGTGGAAACAGTGGCTGACTTTATTTTTGGGGGGGGCTTCAAAATCACTGCAAATGGTGATTGCAGCCATGAAATTAAAACACACTTACTCCTTGGAAGGAAAGTTATGACCAACCCAGACAGCATATTAAAAAGCAGAGACATTACTTTGTCAACAAAGGTCCGACTACTCAAGGCTATAGTTTTTCCAGTAGTCATGTATGGATATGAGAGTTGGACTATAAAGAAAGCTGAGCGCCGAAGAATTGATGCTTTTGAACTGTGGTGTTGGAGAAGACTCTTGAGAGTTCCTTGGACTGCAAGGAGATCCAACCAGTCCATCCTAAAGGATATCAGGCCTGGGTGTTCATTGGAAGGACTGATTTTAAGGCTGAGACTACAACACTTTGGCCACCTGATGCGAAGAGCTGACTCATTTGAAAAGACCCTGATGCTGGGAAAGATTGAGGGCAGGAGGAGAAGAAGACGACAGAGGATGAGATGGGTGGATGGCATCACTGACTCAATGGACATGAGTTTGGATGGACTCTGGGAGTTGGTGGTGGACAGGGAGACCTGGCGTGCTGCCGTTCATGGGGTCGCAAAGAGTCAGACATGACTTAACGACTGAACTGAACTGAAATAAAACAAAAACTTATAACAATTAATTAGCAGATTAAAAATACTAGCATTTACCAGTCTATAAGCTTATCAGTGTAAGACAGCTCTAGTGTAGATATCTATTTTTCCTTCATATCTTCTGTTTCAGAAAATATGTCTTTTTTCATGTTCAAGGTTAGTCTCTCACTCAAGGCCCTTGATGACTTTCTGTTGGTTGCCTCTGGGATGCTGAGTCATCATTTACCATTCATGGATTCAGTTAGCAGACCTTGGACACTTGTGTGTCAGGCGCTATGCTGAAACGGAGGGAGAAGAGAAGAAAAAGACAACCCAAGTCACCACAGAGCTCATTTTTAGTGAGCATTCTTTCCTTTTCCTTTTGTTTGCACTAGTGGCTTCTTCTCCCCAGTTCCCAATAGGCTCATAACTCTTCTATCTTCATGTAATTTTCCTTTGACCAAGGAACCACCCTCTTCCCTGCTCACCTCTGACATTACTTACCCTCTTTCTTTTTCTTCCCCTCTCATTCAGCTTCTTTAAGGGTCATCCCACACTCATTGTCTTCCCATCCTTGCCTACTTTTCATATCTCACTTCTCTGCTTTGGCTTCAGGCCCATCGTCCCGTGGAATCCTCCCTGCCTATGTAAGCATTGGCAGATGGCCTTCATCCAGCCAAACCCAATGATTATTTTCCTGCCCATATCTGTTTGGACTACTCTATAGCAATTTTCACCCCTAATTTCTTTCTTTCAAACTCTGTGTCCTTGATTTACAGCAGTTACTCCCCCCGGTCATGCAACTTCTTCTTTCTTCCTTTGACCATCTTCCTGGGAACTCCTTTGCCTCTTCCCTATGACCCGGAGCTCTGTTCTTGGTTCTTTGCTTCTTCCTCTGTACATGCTCGCCTCAAACAATCTCATTTTCTATTATGGTCTTAGATTTCCTAGTCTGATTATAAGAGCCTGGGTTATATTTCAAACTGCCCACTGCACACATATGTTTACATATCAAACTGTCTACTGCTTATAGTGACTTGATGTCCCCCCAGATATCTAACCTCTACATGTTGCAACTGGAGCTCATTTTCTTACCCATCCCACTCCAAACCTGTTCCACCTCTGCATGTCATTACCTTCTTCTCTTCCCCTCTCCCCAGTTCTGTCATCATCACAGATACTGATCCTAGGTCTGTTTCCTAAATTGACCTCCTGTCCTTCATCTTTATTACAATTGCTTTAGTTCATGTCATCACCATCCCTTGCTTATATTACAAACAGCTTTTAGCCAGTGCCATACTGGCTTCCCCCGTGGCTTAGTGGGTAAAGAATCTATTTGCAGTGCAGGAGATGTGGATTTGGGTTGGGAAGATCCCCTGCAGGAGGAAATGGCAACCCACTCCCATATTCTTGCCTGGAGAATGCCATTGGCAGAGGAGCCTGGTGGGCTCCAGTTCAAAGGGTCGCAAAGAGCCGGACGCAGATGAGCTACTGAATGCACTACCATCCTCTCTTGTAACTGCACACCTTTGCCTAAAGTGCCCTTTCGTAAACAGGTAGACATTCATCCTTCAAGCCTTTCTCAAGAGTCATTTTCTCTAAGAAGTATTTTCTGAACTGTGCAAAATTTTATTTTACTGTATTCAATTAATTTTATTGCACTCACTTTAAAAAATAAACTATCTACTCATGTGTCTTCTTTACCCCATTGTATAGTAAATTCTGAGAGTGACTATAGGGACATGCGTATAGACCATGAGTGTAGGGACTAACTCAGTGCCTGGCATATAGGAGGTCATCGGGCCTAAGTGTGGCTTAGATCTTCCCACTTGGCTGCAGTCTACAAGCTTTACCACATCACAGGATGCTTGGCCTTTTCCACTTGTTGAATGAATATTGACAGGGTGCTTCCTGTACGTGGGCGCTGTGAAGGAGTGATCGCAATGGGCCCCTATTGCAAGTGGATTAATTGTGACCACAGGGTAGTTTAGGAGGAGGGTAGTGGGAGGAACCGAACAGAGAGGAACCGAATCCAGGCCAGATCATGAAGGCATGCACATAATGAGTTTTGCTCAGAAAGAACATTCTTTGGTAGAGTGAAAAAGGGTGATGAGAGCAAGCGTGGAAACAGAAAAGTCTTTCACAGAAGCAAATGTATTGTTTAGATCACATCTCATTATGATGTGTCTACTTGGGTTGTACTAACTTGCAATAGCAGATTGTTCCTTTGAAGTGTGTATTGAATTATATTTAATCATGTATTCGTCCTATAACACTAGTGATTGTTAGGTACTGAATAGTATGCATGTGATATCTTGGGGATCCTGATGTATGAACACTGTCCTTGGCCTCAGAGAACTCACGGTCTAGTGGTAGTACTGGCTGCAAGAATGGACTGATGTGACTCAGCATCAGTGCTGCGGGAGGGGTGAGCACACATTGCTTATGGAGCACAGAAGGGGGATGACCTCTTACTTGGGAGTCAGAGGAGCCCAGGGAAGGCCACTTGGAGTTATGGCTTTGAGCTCAATTTTGAAGGATGAGTAAGATTTAGCTTCTCAAATAAACTGGAACCTTGCCAGATCACTCCAGTCAGTGAGAACAGTTTGTGCAAAGACTCAAATAGGACAGCTAAGTTTTCAATGGCTTGAATTTATTGTGCAACAGGTGGTAGGACCAGGAATAAGATAGGAGGGGACAAGTGGGCAGGCCATGTTGAAATAAACTTTATCTTGACTGGTGTGTCACAGAAGAGAGTGAAATTCTGACCTCCTTTCATTAATGGATTAGGTAGAACAAGATAATTTCTAAGAAACTGAAAGGTAAACAGTAAGATAAATCATCAAAATCATAAGGGCTTTTTGGTAGAAATATTCTTAGAGAAGAAAGGTTAGTGAGTCTTTCATCACCAGTTCACATTTCTTAGTTTGGATCTCTCTTGAGTCATACTCCAAAAACTGAATCCGAGAAATCCTGCAGTTTCCCAGAGGGCCAATAGTTGCCGTAATAATGACTCTCATGATGTTTCCTGGATGTGGTTAAGTCCCATATTTACAGACTTATAGGTCAAAGATTTTCTTCAGAGATTTTCTTCAACTTGCACCCTCAGTTCACCATGCCATGTGCCTCGGGCGAGGTAATTACTAGGCTGGCAGAGGAAGGAAGGGGATCTCTAGGGTAGCCTTTCCTGTCTACAATATTACCTTCTCCTGGAGGCACAGATTCAGTCAAAGTTTAATTTTTTATTCCAGGGTAACTTGGGTTCATTAAAATACTATATCATGTACCTTGAAACAAAATAGTTACTTAGCAAAGTGGTGAGGGTATCTCTACTGTTTACAGATCTCCACTTTTAGACTGGGCTGTGACCCTATCAGAGAAGATGAGGAGAGAATATAGTTTTAGAATATAAAAGATGTGCAACTGCCTGAGTGTGATTTTCTATGCTGGGCTTCAAGGCTTCTAATTCTGTGAATTAGAACCTGTTCTTTCAGATGGAAATAATACTCGTTTCCTGGTTGTTGGTGGATGTTAAATGTTAGTTTTACTGTTGGATCTGAGGAAGAAGCCTAACCCCTTCCTTTTGCGTAGGAGAGCATTTTATAACTTTAGATTCTTTGAATAGATTTTGGTTTCTTTTATGTCTGGATTTTTCTTTTTTTTACCTAGCACTAGTCTTTCTTGAATCCTCCTGCCTTACACACTTGTGATTATTATAAGCCGTCAAACTTCTAAGGCCCAAAATGTAGGCCAAGTGCTTTTTAAAGGAATATAATTATTTTTATTCAGTTTTAAAATACATTCATTTTTGCCTGCACATTAGTCTTTGATCCTTAAGCTGATCTGAAGAAATGTTAAATAATAAAGAGTATCAGTTTATTCAACTATAAATAATGTCTATGTGTGCAGTAAAGGATTGACTCAGCAGGTCTACTCTGTCCAAACCCGACATGGTCCAAAGAAAATTTACCCCTTGCCTGACTTCTTAGAAATAACCTCTAAGCTCTTAGAATACCTGCCTGTGTTAAAATAGATAACTAATGGGAAGTTGCTACATAAAACACAGGGAGCTCAATATGGTACTCTGTGATAACCTAGAGGGGTGGGATGGAGTGGGGATGGGGGAACATTCTAGAGGAAGGGGACATATATATATATACTTATGCTGACTCACATTGTTGTATGGCAGAAACCAACACAATATTGTAAAGCAATTATCCTCCAATTAAAAATACATTTTTAAAAAGTGCTCTTATTTACCTTGATCACACCAGGTAGCTTATGTTGACAGTATGGTTTTTATGTGATTGAGTCTGAGTCTTAGAACTTTTGTAAGAGTGAAATGAAATAGATCATGTATAGCATCTAGACAATGAGTTGGGTGTTTTTTTCTCACATTCTTCTTAAATCCCTCCCTATCCATTTAGTCATATACTGGACAGCTCCCTTGCCTTCACCTTCTGTGACCCTGAGGCTTTTCTCACTGGCTGGACACACACTTGATACCTGTATGTCTTTGCCCATGCTGTCCCAGCTGCCTGGCCAACCTGCTTTTCCCTTTTGTCCAAACAAAGCCCATGTATCCCTTCCTCGTACTGTCGAAGTTCTCCATTCTTTGTGGATCCTCCACTGACTCTCCCATCTGAGTGAATTTCTGTCATTCCTGAATTTTATTGCACTTTTAGCTGGTAACGAAAGCTGAGTGCCACTTTATGCACTTAGATATTGGGCCTCTAAACCAGTCAGTTCAGTTGCTCAGTCGTGTCCAACTCCTTATGACTCCATATGGACTGCAGCACACCAGACTTCCCTGTCCATCACCAACTCCGGAGCCTACTCAAACTCATGTCCATTGCATTGGTGATGCCATCCAACCATCTCATCCTCTGTTGTCCCCTTCTCCTCCTGCCTTCAATCTTCCCCAGCATCAGTGTCTTTTCAAATGAGTCAGTTCTTCACATCAGGTGGCCAAAGTATTGGAGTTTCAGCTTCAGCATCAGTGCTTCCAATGATGGACTGGTTGGATCTCCTTGCAGTCTAAGGAACTCTCAAGAGTCTTCTCCAACACCACAGTTCAAAAGCATCATTTCTTTGGTGCTCAGCTTTCTTTATAGTCCAACTCTCACATCCATACATGGCTACTGGAAAAACCACAGCTTTGACTAGACGGGCCTTTGTTGGCAAAGTAATGTCTCTGCTTTTTGATATGCTGTCTAGGTTGGTCATAGCTTTTCTTCCGAGGAGAAAGCACCTTTTAATTTCATGGTTTCAGTCACCATCTGCAGTGATTTTGGAATCCCAAAAAATAAAGTCAGCCACTGTTTCCACTGTTTCCCCATCTATTTGCCATGAAGTGATGGGATCAGATGCCATGATCTTAGTTTTCTGAATGTTGAGTTTTAAGCCAACTTTTTCACTCTCCTTTCACTTTCATCAGGAGGCTCTTTAGTTCTTCTTCACTTTCTGCCATAAGGGAGGTGTTGTCTGTGTATCTGAGGTTATTGATATTTCTCCCGGCAATCTTGATTCCAGCATGTGCTTCATCCAGCCTGGCATTTCACGTGATGTATTCTGCATATAAATTAAATAAACAGGGTGACAATATACAGCCTTGATGTACTCCTTTCCCGATTGGGCCTCTAAGTAGACTGTAGTAAACTTGAAGGATAGAATAATTTTCTTTGTCTCCTCGTTAGATGCTCAGTAAATGTCTTATAATTTACTGAGAGCTCAATTTTGAGCTCACACACCCTCAGGAATGAGTAACTTTAACTTAGGTTGAATGACTGTTGTCTGTGTGTTTAAGGTTCCAGATTCTTTTTCCTCATATGCTGTCTGACTGTTCTTTCTGCTGTGGGCCCCCTGGTGGCTCAGATGGTAAAAAAAACAAAAACAAAACAAAACAAAAAAAAACTCACCTGCAATGCAGGAAACACAGGTTTGATCCCTGGGTTGGAAAGATCCCCTGGAGGAGGAAATGGCAACCCACTCCAGTATTCTTGTTTGGAAAATTCCATGGACAGAGGAGCCTGGAAGTCTGCAGTCCATGGTGTTGCAAAGAGTCAGACACAGCTGAGTGACTAAGCACATTTATTATTTTTGTTGTGGGCCGGACAGGTATTGGCAGCAGCCAGGGCGACTCGTCCATGTCTGTGTCACTCTCGTGGCTCTAGAAGGCCCTGGAGTCTGCAGACGCATAGTCTCTGTAGGGGTGTTCACCCAAGTGAGGCCAGCTTGGCCACTTTGGCAAGCATATGCTGCCCGTTTATTGAGAAATCTCATTACTGAGGGGATCAAGATGAAATTCCTTTGTTCCCCAGTAAGTGCCTTCTAACTGGGTTATGTTGAGTCCTTTCCCACTGGGAAACAGTTCCTTTAATTACAAGTTGGCTGCATATATTTCTTGATTTTCAAAGATTAAAAAAAATTTTTGTTGTCATGGACCATTTTTAAAGTCTTTATTGAATTTGTTACAATATTTCTTCTGGTTTACGTTTTGGTTTTTTGGCCAACAGGCATGTGGGATCTTAGCACCCTGACCTGGGATCAAACCCACACTCCCTGCCTTGAAAGGCAAAGTCTCAACCACTGGACCACCAGGGAAATCCTCCAGTGATTTTTTAAAAAAGTCACTGTAACACTTTGCAGTTTAAAATGTCACTGTCAATGTAACTCGGAGCCCTCCTCCCCTCCCACCAGCACAGATCAGCTCTGTCTGTTTCTAGCTGCGGAAAGGGGGTCTCATTATGCTCTTGTCCCCCCTCAGTCTTTCAGCGTTAGGGTGGGGATAAGGAGCGGCCAACACAGCAAACCCCTCTCTTTTCTGAGCAGGGTGGCGGACTTCTTCCTGGCTGGCAGGTACTATTTCCCTGGCTACTGCTGACTCGCTGTTGATGATTAGGGCATGTGTCCACATGTTGGCTCTCTCCTGGTGGGCATCTGCGGGCGCACTGAAGTTTCCACAGGGCTTCTTGCTGCCCAGTTCCCTGATGTGGGAGCAGGGCTTTGTGAGTGTGGAAACTGTGGGAGTTGAGACCCGTGACACAGGCCTTTGTGCTCAGAAGCACCCGCCCATTTCTGGGAGTTTAATGCTTTGCAGTTGCCATCTTGAAATTCTTAATAATTCCACCTTTGATTTCTGTTTTGCAGGTGAAGTGTGTTTTCTTCAATAGGAAAATGGAGCAATAGGGGAGTGGCACGGAGCCTTGGCTCTTGTGTGGTCCTGTCTTGGCAGCTCCACCTCTCCTCTCGGCAAGGTCTCTATCGCATACTCTCTGTTCCCTACTAACACAGCTCTGGCTCCCTCTCCTGGTACCTGCCTGCCTATAGCTCCCACCTTCTGCCCAGGGCAGTGAAGAAATTGCCATGGTGGTGGGGGTGGGGGAAGACTCGAGTTCCACCATCTCCTGGATGCAGGCATGGGGAAAGTCAGAGTTGGTGAGGAAAGAAAGCGCCTCAGTCCCTTTGGTGGGTGACTCCTTTGGGGCCTCTTGGCCTTTTCCCTTGCCCTTACCCTCCATCCAGACATTCATCATCCCGTGTATCCCTGCACAGAGGCGGCAATCCTGCAGGCTCCTCATCCACTGTGGGTTGGGGCCAAGGAAGTTTGCAAAAGGGGAGATTGGTACCCCTACCCCTGCATTTTCATTTTGCACCAAGCTTCGAATTAGGTAATTAGTCCTGCAAGAGACCTGGCTCTGTCTCTCCTGCCCCCGTAGACTTACCTCAGCCTCCACTAAAGGAGGCACATCCACTGCTGGCTGGGAGGACCTCTTGGCAAGGATCAAGCCAGATCAAGCCCACCTATTTTCTCTGGGGTGCCCATTGAACCCTGGGAAAACATGAGTAAGCTTGTTTTGTCAACTGATAGAAGTGCAGGTTGCTCCTCTGTTCCGTGTCTCAACTCCAGCATTTCTGCCCTCTTTTTCCTTCCTGCTTAGATTGTCAAGCTCCATACCTCTCATCTTGCAGTCTCTCTCTTGTGTGGATGGGGTGGGGAGGATTGGTAGAGCACTTCTCATTGATCTTTGAAAGAAGATGGTTTGTTGTCTCCAAGATCTGGCAGCCAACCAGCATCTCTCTGAACCTAGATTATGGGGTACTATCTTGGGACTTGGCTGCAATTTGTGAGAAAAGGAAAAATTCCTCTTGGCACCCTGTTCTCAAAGAATGCAAGATAGACACTGGATGTTACCAAACTCTTCAGAAAACAAAACTTAAGGACTCTTTGAAGGGAAAATATCATATAAACTAATGGTAACAATAATAAGTTTACATTTATTGCATGCTTACCACATGCCAGGTATATTATGCACTCTATTTAAATACAACTATTAGGTTTGGGCCATAAAGAAAGCTGAGGGTCAAAGAATTGATGCTTTTGAACTGTGCTGTTGAAGAGGACTCTTGAGAGTCCCTTGGACTGCATGGGGGTCAAACCAGTCCATCCTAAAGGAAACAAGTCCTGAATATTCATTGGATGGACTGATGCTGAAGCTGAAGCTCTAGTACTTTAGCTACCTGATGTGAAGAACTGACTCCTTGGAAAAGACCCTGATGCTGGGAAAGACTGAAGGCAAGAGGAGAAGGGAACGGCAGAGAATGAGATAGCTGGATGGCATCACTGACTCAGTGGACATGAGTTTGAGTAAGCTCCAGGAGTTGGTGAAGGACAGGGAAGCCTGGCATATTGCAGTCCATGGGGTCACAAAGAGTCTGACATGACTGAGTGACTGAACTGAACTGATTAGGTACACGCATACACACATAAATATATATATATACATGAAAATGAAGTTCAAAGGAGTTAAATCCTTTGCTCAAAGTTACACACCTGGTGAGTGATAAGAACCAACAATCACACCCAGACTTTCCAACTCTGTAGCTCAACAATTGATCACGCACAATGCTGCTGACCACAGAGCATAAATACTTACATTTAGCAACACAGACCTGGTCCGTTGTCTTTCTTCGATGTGAGCACATGTTTCTGGTTGTGTTATCCACATCCAAAGACAATAGATTAAGGTCTTACTTTTCTGAGGGCAGGGCTGAAAATACCCTTCACAAACCACATTTAGACTAAATGAATGCAAGTCCTACAGACCTTTTTTTTTTTCCTTAACCATGGGATTGTGTCCATAGAAACTAAGTTTCAGAGAAAGCATTGACTTTTTCCCTTTAAAAGAAATAACTTTAGGAATTGCCTGAAGCAAACCTAGACACAAACAGGATAGTAGTAGTTTCTCTAGGAGAAATATATCTAATGAGTTTTCCTATATCAAGAGTGCTTCATCTTTTAGAGTAGACATTTCATTGGGGATATAGCCAGGGGTAAGTGGGCAATAGATCTTAAAACTTACTATACAGAGTGAAGTAAGTCAGAAAGAAAAACACCAATACAATGTAATAATGCACATATATGGAATTTAGAAAGATGGTAATGATGACCCTGTATGTGAGATAGCAAAAAAGACACAGATGTAAAGAACAGACTTCTGGACTCTGTGGGAGAAGGCGAGGTGGAATGATGTGAGAGAATAGCATTGAAACATGTATATTACCATATGTGAAATAGATTGCCAGTCCAGGTTCGATGCATGAGACAGGGCGCTCAAGGCTGGTGCACTGGGATGACCCTGAGGGATGGGGTGGGGAGGGAGGTGGGAGGGGGTTCAGGATGGGAAACACATGTACACCCATGGCAGATTCATGTCAATATGTGGCAAAACCACTACAATATTGTAAAGTTATTAGCCTCCAATTAAAATAAATAAGTTAGTTTACAAAAAAAATTTAAGGGTAAAATGCAGTATCTGGTAAACTAGGTCTGTTAACCAAGGGCTACATTAAAAATAGCTTTTGGTGTATTTCTAAAGTTTCTTCTCATGTCTGCAGGCATTAATTATTTACAACATTTGTTTTCTCAAACAAAGAGTACAAATGACCATTTAAAATTACCCGGAACAGACTGAGGTCATCAGTTATTGCGTCTACCCATCAGGATAAACAACTGACAGTCGTCTGCTTGAGGGCTTTCTTCTCCTTAAGAATTCTGATTTGTTTCTCTGAGCTCGGCCACTAGGTTCTGTGTCTGCCCTTTGGGAAGCAGTGCAGCACGGTGGCTGTTCAAGAGCTGGCTCCTTCATTTAAAGTCTTATGACCTTGGACAGTGACTTAGGTACTCTCAGCCTCATGGTTTGCTTCTGTAAAATGGGGTTGTTGTAATCCTTACAGATAGGATTGTTGTAAGAATTAAGTAACGTAATACTCATAAAGCACCAGCACATTACACGGCACAAAGATGATAAATGGTATTCTAACCTGCAGTTCACTAGGAAAAAATACATTTGGCCTCTTTTGCCCTAATTTGCTTTGAAATTACCTATTTACTAATGCTGGGCTTTATGAGGCTGTAGCTAGTATCAGGTTGGTGAAGCTCTCTGCATGGGTTTTTGTGGAGAAAATATGGTGAGTAGATTCCACTTGAAGAATATTGATGAGTTAACAAAAATATAACAAAGGGAAGTTTGGTTTTTCTTCACAGTACATGTGAAGAGAAAAGTGTTTCAAGTTGTATCCAACTTTAAAGATACAGACATTGTCTTCTCATTCTTTAAAAGATATCAGTTCATCTCACAGTACATGGTACTTGTGTAGAGAAAATAATGGTATGTTAACTATACAAATCTTTTCCTTTACAAAGAATAACATCATGTATTCTAAGTGGCTACAGGTGAGAAGAAATATACAGTCCAATTTGTTTGAAATAGAAGATTCACAACAGGGAGTGACTGGTTTGGTGTCTGCTGAGCTGCTCATCCCAAGTCCGCTCTCGTGTGGCTTCCTGCCACTTCTCAACACTGTCCATGCTAAGTGGCTTCTTACTCACTGCTTCCCAGATGCACTCTGCCCAAGGTATTCTTGCTTATATTTTCCTCTCCTGTCCAATATCTATGTACTCGTTAAGTCACAATGAAAGACTAATTCCAGCATAAGCTGTTGTTGATTATATTAGCTCATATTAGTTTTGGCGTATACTTATGGAATTGAGTGTCCATGTATGATTACAAAACAGCAGAGTGGCTCATTGTTGGAGAGAGCTCCAAAGTAGTCAAAATTGTAAGGATGCCATCCTCCGTTTCCTTCCCATCTCAGGTTCTGCAGCACAATGATGATACGGTGATAGTGTGCACAATGATTATATGATGATAGTGTAATGATTATTGAGTACCTACTTAATGGTCCATAGTATGCTAGCCTCTTTCAATACATTATCTCATTTAATCTTTACAACAGTCCTACAAAGGGCCTCTTAGGATTATTGTCCCTATTTTACAAATGAGGGAACCAATGTCTAGAAATAGTCAGTGACCTTACACTTCTGTGGGTCTACATAGATAGTAAACAACAGATTCTAGATTTGAAAGCATGTTGGCCTTGTAGGTTACTAGTACCAGGGTTCTTTTCATCATTCTTGGCTTCTCTTGAGATTTTGGGAAAATGAAAATTCATTCCTTTATGAAAAATAGTTGGAGCTTCTTGGCTTTTACCAATTATTTGTTTATCACTGTGTTGCCTTAGACTACTGTTTAACTTTTCAAGGCATAATTCCTTCAATTTGCCACAAATTTCTGTAGGGATTCACTTTAATGCTTTGTATTCTTCACAGTGATTAGCAAAATACCTTATTATATTTTTTAATGGATTAAGAAATTTTCTAGTAATCCTTTTTTTTCATGACTTGAAAAAAGCTTTAATAATTGTGAAACTTTGTGATGCTTATTATGAGAAGTGACTTTTTAATTTTAACTACCTTCAAAAGCTGAGAATACCAGACCACCTGACCTTCCTCCTGAGAAACCTGTATGCAGGTCAAGAAGCATCAGTTAAAACTGGACATGGAACAACAGACTGGTTCCAAATCAGGAAAGAAGTACATCAAGGTTGTATATTGTCATCTTGCTTACTTAACTTATATGCAGAGTACATCATGCGAAATGCCGGGCTGAATAAAGCACAAGCTGGAATCAAGATTGCTGGGAGAAATATCAGTAACCTCAGATATGCAAATGACACCTCCCTTATGGCAGAAAACGAAGAAGAACTAAAGAGCCTCTTGATGAAAGTGAAAGAGGAGAGTGAAATAGCTGGCTTAAAACTCAACATTCAGAAAACAAAGATCATGGCATCCAGTCCCATCACTTCATGGCAAATAGATGGGAAAACAATGGAAAGTGAGAGACTTTATTTTGGGGGACTTCAAAATCACTGCAGATGGTGACTGCAACCATGCAATTAAAAGGTGCTTGCTCCTTGGAAGAAAAACTAGGACCAACCTAGGCAGTATATTAAAAAGCAGAGACATTACTTTGCCAACAAAGGTCCGTCTAGTCAAGGCTATGGTGTTTCCAGTAGTCATGTATGGATGTGAGAGTTGGACTATAAAGACAGCTGAGTGCCGAAGAATTGATGCTTTTGAACTGTGGTGTTGGAGAAGACTCTTGAGAGTCCCTTGGACTGCAAGATGATTCAACCAGTCCATCCTAAAGGAGACCAGTCCTGAATATTCACTGGAAGGACTGATTCTGAAGCTGAAACTCCGATATTTGGCCACCTGATGTGAAGCGCTGTCTCATTGGAAAAGACCCTGATGCTGGGAAAGATTGAAAGCAGGAGGAAAAGGGGACGACAGAGGATAAGATGACTGTGTGGCATCAACTCGGTGGACATGAGTTTGAGCAAGCTCTGGGAGTTGGTGATGGTCAAGGAAGCCTGGCATGCTGCAGTCCATGCCGTCGCAAAAGTTGGACACAACTGAGTGACTGAACTGAACCACCATAGTATCCAGATCACACAGTATATGATGCCATTGTATTTGCAGCTTTTAAGGGAAAATTACTGTGGAAAATGAAAGATACTTTCTCTAAGATATGTAGTCTCACAATGTGTAGTCTATAGAGGTATTCATTTTATTTCTGTTCACCAAATTTAGAAAGCCAGTGATAAAGATATGTCTAGTTATATAGAGAAATGATTTCTTGAGGCACCGTCAAGATGGAAAACAAAATGTTTCCCCATGACTGAGTGGTAGTCATCTGGGCCTTTGTGTTGGGAAATGTTCTGAGGCTGTGCCCTGGCTCAGGAGAAAAGGAAAGCCATAACTGATCAGTGATTCCTAACACAGATATGGGAGGGAAAGTGGCAGCATGTGTGCTAAGTAATTGTGACACCTGGACCAAAGTTTTGAGTTATTTCTTAAGAGCGGAAATGACTTTCTCCTGGTTCATGGTTTTTACTGCTTTTCCTCTCTTGATAAATGGGATATGCCTACAAGATTACTCAAGTGTAGTTATTAAAGAGAGGGCTTCCCAGGTGGCTCAGTGGTAAAGAATTTGTCTGCCAATACAGGAGACATGGGTTCAATCCCAGGTTCAATTCCCTGGAGAAGAAAAGGACAATCCAGTCTAGTATTCTTGCCTGAGAAATCCACTGGACAGAGGATTCTGGTGAGCTACAGTCCACGGGGTCGCAGAAGAGTCGGACATGACTTAGCGACTGAACAGCAACAAGTTATTGAAGAGCTCAAAGGTAACAGGTGCACATAGAGAAACAACTCCTGAACGTAGTTCCATTGTGACTGAATTTTAACCACCTAAACTCAATAGCTATCAACTAGCAATGGCGATTAATTCAAGACCTGAAACGGTGCCCTGAAACAACATTTACCTATTCTCCACGTGTCCAAGTCAGCTCTAAAGTCAGTAAAAATATATTTTGATGATGAAAACCACTGCAGAACCAGTGTGTTGTCATAAAAATTGGGACGAGAATAAGCTGTGCAGTGTTCTTTTTTTGTGTGTTTTGATTCAAAAGCTATTGTCATCTAAATTCAATTTCAGAACCATTATTTTTGTTGGAAGAATACAAAATATGGAAAATAGAGGTCACAGTTTGAGTTTCTGATCTAGTGCTTGGTTTGTCCAGCAGAGCTGACATGTGGAAATGTTCTTGTTTACCTGCCCCCCTAGAAATCATCCTCTGGAAATCACTGCCGAAGAGGATGTATGGCCCTCACTAATTTTTTGATGCAATTATTTGTGGTCGCAATAAAGATTCATACCCAAGATTCTAAAGAAAGGAGAGCTTGGTAGGAATAAAAATACTAATCTGTCTACTTATAATTTTACTTAGAATATACGTTTCAACCTCATTCTATTTTTTTTCAACCTCATTCTTAAACATTTCTTTAGTCCACAAATTTCTGGTTTTATAGTAATTTCAGGCAGTCTACCATCAACAGGAACAATTTACAGACTAAATTCCAACCTTTACTAGAAATGTGTAATGATTATGTCTTATTGACTCTTTAAAGAGGCAGTGTACTACTGTTGTGACATTGATTACGTTTTTAAATTTTCTTTTTTTGTGCTCCTGATCTTCTCTTCCCTTTCTCTACCCTCTGCTCTCTCAGTTAAGTCTTATAAACTGTTAACTCATTGATACCACACTTTTCCACTTGGAGTTATTTTCTTGTGTTTTGTTGTTGTAGGTATTTGTTACTGCTCAACAAACCACTTCAAAACTCAGAGGTTATAATCTCTCTTAATTCTGTAGATGGACTTGGCTGAGCTGTGCAGTTTTTATTTGGGGTCTTTCATGCAGCTGCAGCTGGATGTCAGCTGGGGGCTGCAGTGGTCTGAAGACTCCATCACATGGTTGAGAACACGGTGGCTGGTTGTTCACTGGGAGCTCAGTTGATCACTGTGGACCAGAGTGGCTACACATAGCATCTCTGTGTATCTTGGGCTTCTGTCTTTATGGTGGCTGGGATTCAAGAGGGAAGTGTCTCAAGACTGAGCATTTCATGAGGTCCAGGCGGAAGCTCTAATGTTTTTTATGAACCAGCCTTGAAAATTCAAGGATTTTACTTTTACCATGGTTTCATGGTCAAACAAATCACCAAGTCCAGCCAAGATTCCAGAGGAGAGTAATTAGATGTCCTCTTTTGATGGGGCAGTGACCTTTTACCTTGTAAAAGAACATGTGGGATGGAGAATATTTTGGGGAATATATTCTGCCAAGTTCATATTTATCCTTTAAAGATGCATAGGTCATATCTTTTGCCCTGAAAATTTCTTGATTAGAGTGCCTGGATCCTTGGAAGAGAAAAGCCAAATTTCTTAGAGACCTTAAAAAAACTGGGGAAATGACATTCAGTTAAGGCAGACACCAAACTATGTGTACACTCAGGACAATGAAGCTGTACATATGAAAATTGGGTTGGAATCTGGGAGTTCCAATCCTGACACCCTTGAGAACTTGTAAATTTAAGTAAACCACTTTTCTTCTAAACTTCATAATTCTCATATTTAAAATGAAGGTTAGATAAAACAACGGAGTTAACCTAGATTTCTCTATCCTGGTTACACACTAGAATCATGTGAGAATCACTGAAAAAACCAAGCCAAATGACCCCTCACAACCGCCTGAGACAAATTAGGAGTGGAGTGATTGAAGCTAGGGTATCTCCCTTCACCCCCACCCAAATCAGTTAGGGTGAAGAAACACTAGATTAGATCTGTAATACTTTATCAACCACAATTTGTTTTCTTCAGAGCCTGAATTATAAGCCTTGATGGCTTGATATAATCACCTTGCATTGTGTCTGTTCAAATTCTGATTTAATTGATCTGGGATTGGGTGCAGGTATTGATATTTACTAAAATCTCCCCAGATTATTTCAGGATGAAGCTAGGGTTTATACTTTCTGCCTCAGAGGAATGGTTTGTAACCTTTAGCATGCATTAGAAGGTCTTGCTAACATATGTATTTTCAGTTTTCTGTGCAAGATGTTTTAAGATCTTAAAAAACCTTTCTGGTTGAGGAGAGACTACCCTCCCACGGCCAACTAATGTCTAAAGATAATAATAACTTGCCTACAGTAGGCTTTTCATATGAAAACCAATAAATCCCAAGTTTATACTACTCCAACCACCTCTTCATCTAACTCTCATATACCAAGGTAGTATTTCCCCTGCCCTGAATCATCCCAGAGCCAGGTACCAGTTGATTGGAGACCACCCTTATAGTCCAAAGCCCACCAGAATTATTCAGACTGGTTCCAAATAGGAAAAGGAGTACGTCAAGGCTGTATATTGTCACCCTGCTTATTTAACTTATACGCAGAGTACATCATGAGAATTGCTGGGCTGGAAGAAGCACAAGCTGAAATCAAGATTGCCAGGAGAAATATCAATCACCTCAGATATTCAGATGACACCACCCTTATGGCAGAAAGTGAAGAAGAACTAAAGAGCCTCATGATGAAAGTGAAAGAGGAGAGTGAAAAAGTTGGCTTAAAGCTCAACATTCAGAAAACTAAGATCATGGCATCCAGTCCCATCACTTCATGGCAAATAGACGGGGTAAACAGTGGAAACAGTGGCTAATTTGGGGGGGCTCCATAATCACTGCAGATGGTGATTGAAGCCATGAAATTAAAAGATGCTTACTCCTTGGAAGGAAAGTTATGACCAATCTAGACAGCATATTAAAAAGCAGAGACATTACTTTGTCAACAAAGGTCCGTCTAGTCAAGGCTGTGGTTTTTCCAGTGGTCATGCATGGATGTGAGAGTTAGACTATGAAGAAAGCTGAGCACCGAAGAATTGATGCTTTTGAACTGTGGTGTTGGAGATGACTCTTGAGAGTCCCTTGAACTGTAAAGAGATCCAACCAGTCCATCCTAAAGGAGATCAGTCCTGGGTGTTCATTGGAAAGACTGATGTTGAAACTGAAACTCCGGTACTTTGGCCAACTGATGCGAAGAGCTGACTCATTGGAAAAGACCCTGATGCTGGGAAAGATTGAGGGCAGGAGGAGAAGGGGACAACAGAGGATGAGATGGTTGGATGGCATCACCGACTCAATGGACATGAGTTTGGGTAAACTCCGGGAGTTGGTGATGGACAGGGAGGCCTGGTGTGCTGCAGTTCACGAGGTCACAAAGAGTCGGACACGGCTGAGCGACTGAACTGAACTGAAACTGTTTACTCTGCCTTGTTTTGCATTTCCCTGGAAACGCCAGTAAAGTCTCTGTTTAAACCTTCTGCTCACTTCTGTCTTCTGCCTCCTGACCACTTGGTGCTGTGTTCTGTAACCCTGCCTGGCATGTAGTGACACTCTCTCTGGGATCTGTGAGCATGATAAACTTATTCCAAGCCTTGTTATCATCTCCTCTTGTGGCCACACCAACTTTACCATACTCTGTCCAACAAGAATTGCTCGAAGGACTTTTTTTTTCAAAATACAGATTATTCAGGGGTGTAACATACAGCTTAAAGAATATGGTCAATAATAACGTAATGACTTCATGTGGGGACAGATGGCTACTAGGCTTATTGTGGTGATCATTTCAGAGCATATCCAAATGTCAAATCATCATTTAGTACATCCAAAACTTACATAATATTGTATGTCAACTATATCTCAGTTTTAAAAAGCACACAGATTGCTGAGCCCTACTCTCAGAGTTTCTCACTTAGCCTCGAGTGTCCAGTTCTAACAAGCTGCCACGTGACGCTGACGTTGCTGGTCTGAGGGCCCCCTTTTGGGAGGGCCACTGTTGCTGGTCTGAGTGCCACTGTCTCACCTCTGCAGTGTGGAGTCTTTATTATCAGTATGACTGGGTTGGGGAAACCCCTCAAGGGTGTTGGTGGGAAAAGTCCCTGGAACAGTGCTCCTCCAGCCTGAATGCGCATCAGCTGGGGACCTTGCTACAATGAGAGTCTGCATTTCTGACAGGTGCCCACGTGATACCCATGCTCCTGGCTCACAGACAGAGAACACTGTATAGCCATACACTTAAATAAATAATCTGTAACGAGCACTAGAAGCCTCAATTCAGGATTATGGTAAAAAGAAGACCAGGCACAGAGCCACATCCACATGTAAAATCTGTCATGTAAACAAGTATGAAAAATGACAGGTAGTACTGGAAGGCCCTGAAGTAGAGACACAGGAGCTGTATGGTGATGGTCCTGCCATCCCCCACACAAACTGGGCCTTTAATGGACTGTTCTTGCCAGTATCTTGCCTTTTAATGTATTATGTTTCTTTTTATGAAATCTATTGTATGTAAGTATCTGAGGGCCATAGAAAACATACAGGAGAAAACAAATTGAGCCCCATTAAAAACCTTTTCTGACCTAGAATTAAAAAAGTCTTAAAATGAGATGAAAATAGCAGCCACTTTTGAGTAATTGAGAGACTTCAACAATACAAAACTGTTTCCACCACACTCAAGGTTCTCTGGTGCCTGAAGTACCATCAGAGATTCATTTCTTTGGATTAAGAAATTTTAACATGTAAATGCCCCCAGAAAGATGATTATTACCACTTGATTTGTGTTCTGAACCAGATGAGACACCAGAAGTGGGCACATGTTGGGGTGCTTTTGGAAAATATATATGTATTTACCCTATTCTTAGAGATTCAGATATAGAAGACTTTAAAGGCCATAATCTCTATTTAAAAAAATCACTCTGGGTAATTTTCATGTGCATCCTCAGTTGAGATCCATTGTCTTAGTGGGTCCTTTCTGTTGAGAATAGTGTTGTTCAAAATAAAGCCAAGTGGAGCAGGAGGCAATGGAAAGATTTAGGGCCCAAAATCTTTATTTTGTGTCTTAGCTCTGTCCTTAAAGTTTGGTCTTAGGCATAATTTATAAAATGAGAATTATTAAAAACAGATTTTTCACAAAGTTGTTGTAACAGTTAAGTGAGGTATCACATAAAAACACCTTGTAAATTCTAAAACACTACACAAATATACAGTCGTCATCATTCAGCTATATAAAAGTTAAGCGCTGATGGTGGGAGAGATGGCAGATACGACATTAGTATTTTTTACAAGCCATCTTTATGAACATTTACGAAGAAATGTAAAGAGCCTAGGGATTATTTAGCCTGGGGGCAGGGGTTCTCAGCCTCAGCGCGTTGATGTTTTAGGCTGGATAGTTCCTTGTTGTGGGGGAGGGGAAGAGAGGTCTGAGCAGAAAAGAGGGGCACTCTCCTGCACCTGGAAGATCTTTAGTAGCATCTCTGGTTCTGCCCCCTAAATACCAGTAGCACTCTCCCACAACTCTCGGGTATGATAACTAAAAATGTCTCCAGAATTACCAAAAGTCCCATTAGGAATCACTTAATGTAAACATAGAGGGCTTCCCTGATAGCTCAGTTGGTAAAGAATCCACCTGCAATGCAGGAGACCCCAGTTTGATTCCTGGGTCAGGAAGATCCTCTAGAGAAGGGATAGGCTGCCCACTCCAGTATTCTTGGCCTTTCCTGGTGGCTCAGCTGTTGAAGAATCTGCCTGCAATGTGGGAAACCTTGGTTTGATCCCTGGGTCAGGAAGATCCCTTGGAAAAGGGATCCAGGATTCTGGCCTGGAGAATTCCATGGGCTGTATATCCATGGGGTCACAAAGAGTCGGACACAACTGAGCAACTTTCACTTAAAAAATAATCACTTAAGTGACAGCCTTCAATTAAGTTATTAAAAACAGGTTAGCATATAGGGTTATCGTTACCATCTGGGTACCTGTTTATCAGTTCTACCTCACAAGACAAGAGAAAACACTGCTCAACATCAAGAAGGAACTAGTAGCCAGAATGAAAACTTAAAACTTGGAATAGTTTATCAAATGTAGCCCTTGGAACATTTGAGCCCCAGGATGTTAACAGTTGAAATTCCTAACTCCTGGGAAACCCCTTTCTATAATTTATTTTGTTTTCTGTAGAACCAAGAGAAGGGGATAAATCCACATTTGTTGACAATAAAGGAAACTGACATTTGTTGGGTGCTGGTTTTGTAATAATTAGATGTGTTACATGTTTATACGACTTCATCTTCACAAGTTGAAGGCAGGTGGTTCCCTATCATAGAGAAAGAGCCTGAAACCCAGAGGAAGATAGAAAGTCCCCTGAAATGGCAGAGCTAGCAAGTGACAGAAGGAGGGCTCATTTTCAGATGATTCTTGATCTAATGTCTGCATTCCTTTTACACCATTTCACCCACTGTTCTCACCAGTTGTCTTGATATTTCTGGACCCCTAAGTGGCAACTTGATTTTCTGGCATCTTTGATAAGTGTTTCTAAATAAAGGAAGTGGACACATAATTTCTAGCCCAATGGTCTGTTACAGTTGACCTCTGGTTAGTGAGTTTCTGAGATTAGAATAACTTGGAGAAACACTCTCCACCTTCTTGCTTGTCTCTGATACAGGAAGAGAGCCTACAAAACATTGGAGCATCCTATCCTGTAAATAGGACCAAATTCAAGGCTACCATGAGAATCTATGTTCACCAGGGGCCCAGAGAATATATATAGTTGGAGTCCATTACATTTCATTAGATTTCATCCATCCTCTGCAATCCCGTCTAGCTCTCCAGGTGAGAAAGTGATATTTGTTTTTTTCGTTGTCTTGGTTAATTATATTTCACAATGGCCCATCTACTGTAAAAGATACATTGATTAGCAGCAAAATTATATTAGAGATGTCTTATTATATTAGAAATGCTATTATCTGTCTCAGTTCACTGTCACAGGACAGAGCACAGTAGCTTAAAATTGTCCTTCAGCCATGCGAGAACCTCGAGGGAAAGGAGATTAGGAGAGCGACATAAATGGGGGAGTGAATGACTGAACGTAACTATGGGGTCTGGAATGCAGCTCAAAATAGACTGAGCATTTCTAAAGACTTGGAACTGCAATCAAATAACCGGTTGTGTAATGCTTTTCTGGAAGTGGCAGTCTTACAAATGCTAATGAGAAAATTAAAGGTAATCCAAAATTGCTAGTAAGTGAGCATGACTTGCCAAAGAAACAAATTTGCTCAATAAAATTGGTTATTTAAGAATAGCTTCATCTCTCTCCAAAGTTTGGAGAGATCTATAGATAACTTTTTAGACAGGATAAAAAGAAGAAAACTAAGATGAATAGAACTCCTGCTGTGTCTGTGGTCAACTCTTCATGTAAAAGGAATGCTTTCCAGCATTTGACAAATCATTTCACTTATTGGACATTTAAAGAAGAATAACATTCTGTATTGCTATGGGTTCCAATAACAAAGGAACACATTAGCAAATTATGGCTCCACTGACCTTTTTTTCCTAACTGCATGGTTAGGTTTTTGAAAATAAACAAGGAATGTTAGGATTATTAATTGTCCCTGGATTTTTTTTTAAGTCTTTTAAGAAATTCAAAAGTCACATGTGGGGTGGAGCGTTAAATATACTCTTTATTCAGTCTAAAGAGACAGTTCAGGGAACATAATCATCTTCAAATATTTGAAGAAATTACAGGTGGAAGACAGATTAGGATTTTTCCAGCTATACTGAGAAACAATTGATGTATCACTTTATAAATATAAGGCATATAGCATGATGGTTTGATTTATATGTATTATGAAGTGATTACTTCAGCAGGTTCAGCTAACATCCATCTTCTTTGTAAAATTATTTGTTTTTATTTTATTGGAGTATAATTGCATTACAATGTTGTGTTAGTCTCTGCTGTAAAATGGAGTGAATCAGCTATATGCCTACATATCTCCTTCCTCTTGGGCCTCCCTCCCACCCCCACTGCCACCCCCACTGCCATCCCACCCCTCCAGGTCATCACAGAGCACGAAGCTGAACTCTGTGCTATGCAGCAGGAGGTGTATATACGGTCGTGTACATACATACACAGACGTGTAATAAATGTGTTACAGGTGGTGGTATGTATGTCAGTCCTAATCTCCCAATTCGTCCCACCTTCCCTTCCCTCCCTGTGTCCACATGTCCACTCTCTAGGTCTACATTTCTATTCCTGCCCTGGAGACATCTTCTCATATGGATAGGATAAAAAGAAGAGAATGAGAAAAGGAAAAAAGAAATTGTCCTTGTGATGAGAACTCATAGGATTTACCCTTTCAACAGTAGTCTGAGATATCACGCAGCAATGTTAGCCCTCGTCGTCATGGTGTACATTATATCTCTAGTACTTATGACCGGATGTTTGTACCTTTTGACCACTTTTCTCCAATTTCCCCTTCCCCAACCCTCTGCCTCTGGAAACTGCAAGTCTGATCTCTTTTTTCCTATGAGTATGTGGGCTTTTAAAAAATTATTATTATGTATATAAGTGGAATCATACAGAAGCTTTCTCAGTCTGTGTTTTTCCACTTAGCACAGTGCCTTTATGGTCCATCCATATTGTCAGAAATGGTAAGATTTCCTTGTTTTTTTTTAATGGCTAAATAATATTCCCTTGTATTACATATACCACAACTTCTTTATCTGTTCATCCATCAGTGGATACTTGAGAGTGTTTCTATGTCTTGGCTATTATGAATAATGCTATTATAAACATGGTGGTACAGGTATCATTTTAAGTTACTGTTTTAATTTCCTTTGGATATTTTCCCAGAGTGGAATTGCTGAATCATATGGTAGTTTTATATTTTTTAATTTTTGTGAGTCCTCCATACTGTTTTCGTAGTGGCTGTACTAACTTACATCTCCACGAACAGTACACAAGAGTTTCTTTATTCTCTGCATCCACAGCAGCATTTGTTATCTCTTGTCTTTTTGATGATGGCTAACAGATGAGGTAATATTTTGCTGTGGTTTTAATTTGCATTTCCCTAAGGACTAGTGATATTGAGGATCTTTTCATCTATCTGTTGATATATATCTATCTTTTCATATATCTTTCCTTGAAGAAATGTCTATTCAGGTCTTTTGCCCATTTTTAAGTTGGGTTGTTTGTTTATTTTTGCTATTGAATTGAGTTCTTTTTATCTTTTGGATATTAGCCCCTTATCAGATACATGGTTTGCAAATATTTTTTCTCATTGCATATGTTGTCTTTTCACTTTGTTGATATCGTCTTAGTTTGATGTAGTTCCATTTAATTATTTTTTATTTTGTCTATTGGGCTTTAGATGTCATGTCCAGGAAATCATTACCAAGACCCATGTCAAGGAGCTTTATTCCTATATTTTCTACTAGGATTTTCATGGTTTCAGGTCTTATATTTAAGTCATTAATCCATTTCGAGTTAATCTTTATGAGTGATGTAAGATATGGGTCCAGCTTCATTCTTTTATATGTAAATATACAATTATCCCAGCAGTCATTATTGAAAAGACTGTCATTTCCCCATTGACTGTTCTTGACTCTGTCAAATATTAGCTGGCTGTATATGCTTGGGTTTATTTCTGGGCTTTTGATTCTGTTCCATTAGTCTATCTGTCTGTTTTTATGCCAGTGCCATACTATTTTGATGACTATAGCTTTATAGTATAGACTGAAATCAGAAAGTGTGATGCCTCTTGCAGTGTTCTTATTTCTCAGAAATTCTTTGGCTATTTGGGGTCATTTCTGGTTCCATATAAAGTTGAAGGAGTGTTTTTTTCTACTCCTGTAAAAAAAATGCCATTGGAAACTGAATATTGCATTGAATCTATAAATGGCTTTTGTAGTATTGCCATTTTTAACAATATTAATTCTTCCAATCCATAAATAAGGGATACCTTTCCATTTATTTTTGTCTTCAGTTTCTTTCATCAATATTTTGTAATTTTCATGGTGAAGATCTTTCACGTCCTTAGTTAAATTTTTCCTAAATATTTTACTGTTTTTGATGCTATTATAAATGGGATTAATTTTTAAATCTATTTTCCAGAAAATATGTTCTTGGTGTATAGAAACACTACTAACTTTTGTATGTCAATTTGTATCCTATAACTTTACTCAATGAATTGATTAGATCTAACAGTATTTTGATTGAGTTTTTAGGATTTTCTATATATAAAATTATGTTACCTACAAATAGAGGCAATTTTATATCTTCATTTTCAATTCAGCAGCTTTTAAGTTTTTACTTGCCTGATTGCTCTGACTATAACTTCTAGTACTATGTTTGAATAGGAGAGGTGAGAGTGATCATCCTTGCCTTATTCCTGATCCTAGAGGAAAAACTTTCAACCCTTCACTATTAAATACAGTGTTAGCTGTGGGTTTGTCATATATGGCCTTTATTATGTTGAGATATGTTCCTTCTATGACTGTTTAGTAAGAGGTTTTTAAAAAAATCATGAATAGATGTTGAGTTGTATAAAATGTTTTTTCGATGTCTATTGAGATGATCGTATGATCCTTTTCTTTCTATTAATGTGACATATCACATTGATTAATTTGTGTATGTTGAGCCATCCTTACATCTTAGGAATAAATCCCACTTGCCCATGTTATATGACCTTTTTAATGTACTGCTGAATATGGTTAAAATAATAGCATTTTATTGAGAATATTTGTGTATCAGGGATACTGGTCTGTAGTTTTCTATCAGTGTTCTTTGCTGGTTTTGGTATCAGGTAACATTGGCCTTATAAAATAAATTTTGGAGTGTTCAGTCCTCTTTGATATTTTTGGAAGAGTTTGAGAAGGGTAGATGTTAATTTTTATTTAAATTTTTGATAAAATTCACCAGTGAAGCCATTTGGTCCTGGGCTTTTCTTTGTTGGGAGAGTTTTGGTTACTGTTTTAATCCCCTTACAAGCAATTGATCTATTCACATTTTCTATTTCTTCCTGATTCAAACTTAGTAGGTTGTATGTTTCTAAGAATTTTTCCATTTCTTTTGGGTTATCCAGTTTGTTGGTGCATAGTTGCTTATAGTAGCCTGTCACGATCCTTTGAATTTCTGTGATATTAGTTATAATGTCTCATTATTTTGTTGATTTGGGTCCTTCCTATTTTTTCCTTGGTTAGTCTAGCTAAGGATTTGTCCATTTTATTTATCTTTTCAAAGAACTAACTTTTAGTTTGGTTAATCTTTTCTATTGCTTTTCTGTTCTCCATTTCATTTATTTATGCTCTTTAGTATTTCCTTTCTCCTGATAGCTTTGTTTCTAAAGGACAGCTTTGCTGGGTATAGAATTCTTTGTTGACATTTATTGTCTTTCAGTATTTAGAATATGTCATCCCATTTTCTCCTGGACTGAAAATTCTCTGTTGAGAAATTCACCAGTTAGAATTATGGGGTTTCCTTGTATATGTCTTCTTCTTCTCCTTTGTTTTGCCTCTTGTTGCTCTTAAAATTCTTTCTTTGTTTTTAATTTTTGACAATTTAACTGTAATGTGTCTCAGCCCTATTTGGCTTCAAACAATTTGAGGTCTTTTAGTCCTCATAGGTCTAGATATCTAGTCTCTTCCTAGAGTTGGGAAGTTTTTAGTCATTGTTGTTTTAAATATACTTCTGTTCCCTCTTCCTGTCCTCCTTTTGGAACTCCCATAATGTGTATTATTTCTTTTCACTATGTCCCATGATTCTTTTAGATAGGAATCAAATGCACATATACCAGGATAAGGAATCAAGACTCACAAAAAATTAGGTAAAGAAGATGCCACAAAAGGCAACTAATAACGTTCCAATAACTGACCCTAAATAAATGGAGATCTATGAACTGTCAGAATTCAGAATAATCCCATATAGGTCATTATGGAGTATTGAGTAGAGTCCCCTGTACTATATGGAAGGTTCTTATTAGTTACCTATTTTATATATAGTAATATTTATGTGTCAATCTAAATCTCCCAATTTACCCCTTCTATCCTTCTCCCTCGGTAACCACAAGTTTGTTTTCTATGTCTGTGATTCTATTTATGTTTTGTAAATAAGTTCATTTGTACTGCTTTCTTTGGCAGGGAGGTGCTTCCCCAAGTGGCTCAGTGGTAAGAATCCACCTGCAATGTAGGAGTAACAGAAGATGTGGGTTCGATCCCTGGGTGAGGACGATCCCTTGGAGGAGGGCATGCCCACCCACTCCAGTATTCTTGCCTGAAAAATTCCATGGATAGAGGAGCCTGGTGAGCTACAGTCCATAGGTTTGCAAAGAGTCAGACATGGCTGAAGTGACAGCACACACATACACCGTTTTTTAGATTCCATGTATCAGCTCAGTTCAGTTCAGTTCAGTCGCTCAGTCGTGTCCGACTCTTTGCAACCCCATGAACCGCAGCACGCCAGGCCTCCCTGTCTATCACCAACTCCTGGAGTCTACCCAAACCCATGTCCATTGAGTCGGTGATGCCATCCAACCATTTCATCCCCTGTTGTCCCCTTCTCCTCCTGCCCTCAATCTTTCCGAGCATCAGGGTCTTTTCCAATGAGTCAGCTCTTTGCATGAGGTGGCCAAAGTATTGGAGTTTCAGCTTCAATATCAGTCCTTCCAGTGAACACCCAGGACTGATCTCCTTTAGGATGGACTGGTTGGATCTCCTTGCAGTCCAAGGGACTCTCAAGAGTCTTCTCCAACACCGCAGTTCAAAAGCATCAATTCTTTGGTGCTCAGCTTTCTTTATAATCCAACTCTCATATCCATACGTATAAGTGATATCATACAATATTTGTCTTTCTCTGACTTACTTCATCTTCATTTTTTTTTCATTATTTTTTCTTTTGGCTCCTCTGATAGGGTAACTTCCAATATCCTGTCTTCCAGGTTACTGATTCTTTCTACTGCATTGTTGAGTCTACTTTTGAAAATCTTTATTTAATTCCTTAGTTCAGTTATTCTATTTTATTTTTCAACTCCAGGATTTTGATTAGGTGGGGTTTTTTATGATTGCTGTTTCCTTGTCAAACTTCCTGCCTTGTTCATGCATTGTTTTCCTAATTTATTTCAGCTGTCTGCCTATGTTTTATTGGGCTTCCCTGATGGCTCAATGGTAAAGAATCCCCCTGCAAGGTAGGAGCCACAGGAGATGCGGGTTCAGTCCCTGGGTCAGAAAGATTCCCCTGGAGGAGGGCATGGCAACCCACTTCAGTATTCTTGCTTGGAGAATCCCATGGAAAGAGGAGCCTAGCAGGCTACAGTCCACAGGATCACGAAGAGTCGAACGCGACTGACGTGACTTAGCGTGCACCCCCCCACACACACACACTATGTTTTCTTATAGTTTCGTATAGTTTACTAAACTTCTTTAAGAGGAAATGCCCTAGAGTGCACTGAATTCCCTGCAGGTGAGGCCACCAGTGTTGCTCTGCAGATAGATGTAGGGAGCCGCTGGCTGTGCGTTCTGTTCAAGCACTATTGAACATGGAGCTGTTGGATGGACTCTGCAGCTTCTTGCGTGCTCTGGTTAGGCTTCCTGGTTGGGCAGGCTGTAGGCTGTGCTATTGTCAGTGATAAGCTGGGCTGCAAATTAGATTCCCTCTGTAGGTGCAGTGGAAGAAGCAGCTCTAAAACTGGTAAGGTTCTTGGCTTGTTGTCTTAACTCAAGCCAACCCACACTCCAAGTTTCCTGGCCAAATAGGGCCAGTGGCTATGTTCTGCAGTCTCTCAGCTCTGCCTGTCCATCTCTTGGCTTGAGTGCTGCTGGGCTGCACAGCTTTCAGAAGCTGTCTCCAGCCATTCCAGTCAGATAGGGCCAGGAGACACTCTCCACACTGGGTGGGGATGTGATTCAGCTCTTTACCTGGGCATGGGCAGGCTGGGCTCTGGGGCCAGCAAAACTCCTCCTTTGAAGATCTAAATCAGGTTTCTACACCCTGCGAAATTCCCTGGTCAGTGTAGGTCTGACTTTGTCTGCAGATGGGTAAGCTGTTAGTCGGCATCACTAGTTGGGCACCATAGGTATAAACTCGGTCTGCCAAGATCTGTGTGCTGGTTGTTGAACGCCCCTCCCTGCTTCTCTGTCATGGTCAGATCACCAGTGGTTGAGCCCCACAGATTCCCCTGCCATCCCCATGATGTGAGGTCAGAGAAGGGGCTCCCACAAAGTAACCCACAATTCTGAGGAGGACTGGTTGTTCCCTCAAGGTTCTCTTTTCCCCCTGGAGTAACCAGAGATTCAGGGGCGAGCTCTTTGCAGGGTGCTGTGCTGACCAGGGGGAGGGGCAATATGGTCAACATGTAGCCACTTCTCTTACCTTCTAATGAGGTCTGTATTGGTCTCTGTGCTGCAGGGTGTGCTTCAGCCTCACCCCTGTGTTCTAGCATTCTTTCAGTGGTATCTCATTCTTGAATAGTAATTAGTTGTTCTTCTCATGATGGGAGGTGAAGTCAGGAACAATCTAAGTCCTGCTGTTTGCAGATGACATGATCCTCTACATAGAAAACTCTAAAGACTCTAAAACTCTAAGATTACTAGAGCTAATCAACGAATATAGTCAAGTTGCAGGATATAAAATTAACACACAGAAATCCCTTGCATTCCTATACACTAACAATGAGAAAACAGAAAGAGAAATTAAGGAAACAATACCATTCACCATTGCAACAAAAAGAATAAAATACTTAGGAGTATATCTGCCTAAAGAAACAAAAGACCTATACATAGAAAACTATCAAACACTGATGAAAGAAATCAAAGAGGACACAACTAGATGGAGAAACATACCGTGTTCATGGATTGGAAGAATCAATATTGTCAAAATGGCTATTCTACCCAAAGCAATCTATAGATTCAATGCAGTCCCTATCAAGCTACCAACAGTATTTTTCACAGAACTAGAACAAATAATTTCACAATTTGTATGGAAATATAAAAAACCTCAAATAGCCAAAGCAATCTTGAGAAAGAAGAATGGAACTGGAGGAATCAACCTGCCTGACTTCAGGCTCTACTACAAAGCCACAGTCATCAAGACAGTATGGTACTGGCACAAAGACAGAAATATAGATCAATGGAACAGAATAGAAAGCCCAGAGATAAATCCACGAACCTGTGGACACCTTATCTTTGACAAAGGAGGCAAGGATATACAATGGAAAAAAGACAACCTCTTTAACAAGTGGTGCTGGGAAAACTGGTCAACCACTTGTAAAAGAATGAAACTAGAACACTTTCTAACACCATAC
This sequence comes from Cervus canadensis, assembly GCF_019320065.1. Classification (NCBI taxonomy): domain Eukaryota; kingdom Metazoa; phylum Chordata; class Mammalia; order Artiodactyla; family Cervidae; genus Cervus; species Cervus canadensis. The sequence continues at coordinate 7,139,946 of NC_057410.1, forward strand.
ACAAAAATAAACTCAAAATGGATTAAAGATCTAAATGTAAGACCAGAAACTATAAAACTCCTAGAGGAGAACATAGGCAAAACACTCTCCGACATAAATCACAGCAGGATCCTCTATGACCCACCTCCCAGAATATTGGAAATAAAAGCAAAACTAAACAAATGGGACCTAATGAAACTTAAAAGCTTTTGCACAACAAAGGAAACTATAAGCAAGGTGAAAAGACAGCCCTCAGATTGGGAGAAAATAATAGCAAATGAAGCAACAGACAAAGGATTAATCTCAAAAATATACAAGCAACTCCTGAAGCTCAATTCCAGAAAAATAAATGACCCAATTCAAAAATGGGCCAAAGAACTAAACAGACATTTCTCCAAAGAAGACATACAGATGGCTAACAAACACATGAAAAGATGCTCAACATCACTCATTATCAGAGAAATGCAAATCAAAACCACAATGAGGTACCATTACACGCCAGTCAGGATGCTGCTATCCAAAAGTCTACAAGCAATAAATGCTGGAGAGGGTGTGGAGAAAAGGGAACCCTCTTACACTGTTGGTGGGAATGCAAACTAGTACAGCCACTATGGAAAACAGTGTGGAGATTTCTTAAAAAACTGGAAATAGAACTGCCATATGACCCAGCAATCCCACTTCTGGGCATACACACTGAGGAAACCAGATCTGAAAGAGACACGTGCACCCCAATGTTCATCGCAGCACTGTTTATAATAGCCAGGACATGGAAGCAACCTAGATGCCCATCAGCAGATGAATGGATAAGGAAGCTGTGGTACATATACACCATGGAATATTACTCAGCCATTAAAAAGAATTCATTTGAACCAGTCCTAATGAGATGGATGAAACTGGAGCCCATTATACAGAGTGAAGTAAGCCAGAAAGATAAAGAACATACAGCATACTAACACATATATATGGAATTTAGAAAGATGGTAACGATAACCCTATATGCAAAACAGAAAAAGAGACACAGATGTACAGAACAGACTTTTGGACTCTGTGGGAGAAGGCGAGGGTGGGATGTTTCGAGAGAACAGCATCGAAACATGTATATTATCTATGGTGAAACAGATCACCAGCCCAGGTTGGATGCATGAGACAAGTGCTCGGACCTGGTGCACTGGGAAGACTCAGACGGATTCGGTAGAGAGGAAAGTGGGAGGGAGGATCGGGATGGGGAATACATGTAAATCCATGGCTGATTCATGTCAATTTATGACAAAAACCACTACAATATTGTAAAGTAATTAGCCTCCAACTAATAAAAATAAATGAAAAAAAAAAAAAGGAAAAATCTCAGTCCTGGTCTTGATACATCACACTCCCAGATTAGAATTTTATGAATAGCAAAGGAGTGCATAATTGGAACTGGGTAGAACTTACAGGGAGAGAGATTTCATCTTCACTATAGTACAAAACACCAGTCTGCTCCAAAATGGAACAAATTGCATGGTGGGTGAGCAAGTTTTCAGACACAGCATATTTATATTTGTATTTATTCAGTCACTTGACAGTAATATCTCAAATGCCTACCAAGTGCCAGGCACTGTTCTAAATTCTGGAAATATAGTTATAGACAGGAAGGCCAAGATCTCAGATTTCATGGAGTTTATATTCTAGAGTTAGGAGTTGACAGACTTTATTCTGTAAAGGTCCAAATAGAAAATGCTTTAGGCTTTTTCCGCCATTTGGTTTCTGTTGCAACTCCTGAACCCTGTCACATTGTATTGCCAAAGCAGTCGAAGGTCATGAGTTGGCCACCTGTGGCCCACAGGCCAAATCCTGCCCACCTTTACAGAATAAGTTATATTCACGCATGCATGCTCAGTTGTGTCCGATTTTTTGTGACCTCATGGACTGTAGCCCACCAGGCTCCTCTGTCCATGGGATTCTCCAGGCAGGAATACTGGAATGCGTGGCCATTTCCTACTCCAGGGGATCTTGCCGAGCCAGGGATCGAACTCACATCTCCTGTGGCTCCTGCACTGGCAGGCAGGTGCTTTACCACTGAGCCACCTGGGAAGCCCCAGTAAGTTATATGCTGCTGCTGCTGCTAAGTCGCGTCAGTCATGTCCAACTCTGTGCAACCCCATAGACGGAAGCCCACCAGGCTCCTCCATCCCTGGGATTCTCCAGGCAAGAGTACTGGAGTGGGGTGCTGTTGCCTTCTCCGAGTGAGTTATATATGAGGGGCTAATTCATTTTTGTATTATCTATATCTGGCATTATCCTACCTGGCAGAGTTGAGTGGTTGTGACAGAGATGCTTTTCCCCATAAAGCCCAAAGTATTTATATTCTCTTACCCTCTACAGAAAATGTTTGCTGATTCCTGCTCCAGAAAATAGAGTAACAAATGATTGTAGCTGTGTTGTAATAAGATTTTGTTTATGGATGCCAAAACCCAGCTTTATCTAATTTGCACATGTCACAAAATAGTCTTTAAACTTTTTTTTCCCCATTCATTAAAAGCTATAAAGGTTACTCTAAGTGCCCCGGTTGTGCTAAAACTAAGGGGGCCCAAATTTGGCCTGGGGGTTATAGTGTGCCAATCCCTGTGCTAAAGTCGTTTGGCCAGTTTACAAATCTCGAATAGCACTATTTTCATTGGGGAGAGTCTGTTTCTAGCTTCATTTATGCTGATAATGACAAATTTCATTAGCAATGTGTGGATTGCTGATGGAGAAGAGGGTCACCAGAGTGCTCACAGTAGTTCTGTCTGGAGGGTGGGGCCCCCTGCTTCTGTCCATCATTCAGAGTGAAATCGCATTTAGAACATCTGAATGTGCTGGGTTGTACTTTAGCCTTACTGACACGTAATGTCGCTCTGCCTGTGCTGAAGTATTTTAAAGTAAATTACAGATGTCATAACACTTTAACATGCAGAGACATTTGTCCTTTTTCTCTTGCCTCACTGCTCCCTGTATAGATTTTGGGGCATCCTTTGCATAATTAAAAAGGTCTATGAATCTCCCAAATAAAAGAGCCATTCATCTGGCAGACTATATTTAGACGCCGACTATAATTTTTCTTCTTTTCCCCTCACATAGGAATTTTCCCCTCATGTCACATATCAAAACAAACTACTCGTGCAATGGAAAAAAAATAAAGTCTTTGACTATGTGTTTGACTGACTTGACTAGTAAGTTCAATTTTAAATGACTGATCTAATAACCATTTTTAGGTACCACCTGAATACTTTATTCTGAAATATGTTTCTTTCCCCCTAGGATAAATTCTTGATTTTGGCAAATGTGTCACCTCTCTGTCAAAATTTTCTGACATAGGATTTTTTTATTCTGCCCCCATTTTCCTCCTTCCCTCAATTCATCTCTTTCAGATGATAAAAATCAGATCGTGTGTCCTTTCAGTTTTTAAAATCTTTTCCTGCTCTTTTATATATTAGTAGATTTAACTCTGAAAACTGAAATCACTTTTGAGTAATAAAATGTTTGAGAAATGGTCCTCCCCATTTCATAGATTAAAAGTGTTTTGCATTTGGTGTTTATTTTGCCAGTGGGCTGGTGAGGGCCACTTTTGAGGAGCTAAAGTCAACAGATGTCTGGCTCGGAGAGCTTATTAGTGGAAGTTCTTAATGAGGAGCAATTGGAGCTCTAAAGAGAAAATTGATGATGATTTTACCATTGGGGTGACCTCGAACTAAATTATCTAGAGCAGCAATGTCTTCAAACATAAAAGGTGGCATTGTCTAAGCTTGTTTGAGTTGTTTATTTTCTTTGATGTTAAAACAAATCTGTGTTTTGTGAAATAAAGGATGAGATTGATATTTCCATTGACTTTGAGTGCTGACCGCTTGCCACTCTCTACCAAGAAGTTTGCTAGAGAACAGTCATGTCACCTTGACTAAAGGGCCCAACCCTTACCTAAAAGTCCTTCACAGTAACACCCTTATTTTTTATGTGAAAATGTGAGATTTTTATTGGTGAAAGTTTATTTGTGTAGGTTATTTACATAAAGTTACAAACAAATTCAGTGTTCACTGCTAACACAAACACCACTAGCCTCCTCGCTTCCCACAAAAAGAGACAGTTAATTTGAAAGTGGCAGGATGACTTCAGTTTGGGGGCATAGACACAAATCATCTGAAACGGATGTTGCTTTGGGGCATGGACAAATACAAGGACAGTGATGTCATAACTTGCAAACAGTGATTACAGTTATCACACTCACGCTAAACAGTTATGCACAGACTCAGTTCCCTTGACCCAGTATTGCAAGGTTAGAAACTTTGGCAAAATCCAAACCCTGGTTAAATTTGACCTTCCCCCCCAACTCTGCCTGGACCCAGCAGCTAATGGTAGGAGGCAAAAAAATAATCATAAGAACTAGCGTTAAGTTCATTTTATTGTGCTGACCTCTGCCGCTGCTTAGTCGCTTCAGTCGTGTCCAACTCTCTGTGACCCTGTGGACTGCAACCTGCCAGCTCCTCTGTCCATGGGATTCTCTAGGCAGGAGTACTGGAGTGGATTGTCATGCCCTCCTCCAGGGGATCGTCCCAACCCAGCCATCGAACCCAGGTCTCCTATGTTGCAGGCAGATTCTTTTACTGCTCAGCCGCCAGGGAAGCTGACCTCTAGTTGGTCCTTAATACTTCAGAGGACTCTCCGGCTTTTTTTCTCTCTTCGCCATTCTCCTTTTTCAGACTTTCTTACACCCAGACAGAGAGTCACTGAGAAGGATTTATGAGGTGGATTGGGGTGCCAGAAGTGGGCATAAATTACCAGGGTTGATTTAGAAGGTGTTGGGCCCTGAAATCAAGGGCAATGTCAAGATTTTGACATTTGTGTCTCTAGTGTTTGTAACAGTCTGAAGATATCAAGTTCTTCAAAAGGTGACAGTGCATAGAGATCGGCCTGGAAAAAAAATACGGTAATAAAAGAGACTGTTGAAAATTTGTGCAGTAATCCTTTAGTATAAGATCAAAAAGCATCAGCCAGTCCCCAGATTTAATAAATAACTTCAATAGAGAATTTTTACAACATAATATTTTTATATTGCTCTATAAAAATTCTAAATATATGGTATTAGTAACATAAAGTATTTCATTTTATTTATTTATTTTTCATAAAGTATTTTAAAAGCAATCTTTATTAATAAAATTATGGAGCTCTCTGCATTTTAAATTTTTCAACAATATGGCATGTTATATATTTGTAAATAATTTCATTGTTTCTGAAGTAGCTGCGCTAAGTATGAAGTGTGAAATACTAAGATAAATACTCCCATGGAAAACAATTTTAACAATGAATACATATTTTTCTGTGTAGTTCCTTTTGCCTTTAGTATTATGGACTGCATTCATCTCCAAAACTACTTGTATCAGCATCTTTTTCTCCCATACCCTTTAGTAAAGTTGTTTTATGCATTTGTAATGCAATTAGATTTCTGTATCAAACTCCGTATTTCATCCTGGTATGCCCCAACCTTCTAAATGATTTTTTTAAAAATTGCATACTAAAGTTTGATTTTTGTGCTATAAAATTCTATGGATTTTTGACAAACATATAAGGCCACCTATCCATTATTGCAATACATGCAGAATAGTTTCGCTACCCTAGAACATCCCCTGTGCTTCACCTATTCAGTTCTGCTCCCTACACCTACATTTTTGTCAAGCACAGATCTTTTCACCATTGCTGTCATATTAGAATGCCATATAATTGGAATCATACAGTATTCTCTTTCCCAGCTGGCTTCTTTCACATGCCATTGTGCATTTAAGATTCATTTGTGCCTTTTGACACTCACAGGTTTATTAGTGTTTGACATGTTGTCTTTCACTGATGAAATGAGCACTGTGTAAGATACAAGGCTGACTAGAAAGCTTGTGTATGACTATTTAAGGAGATAGCAGGTAAGAGAAGAGAATAGTAGTTGAAAACTTTTTTTTAGTCTCATAGAAAGAACATCTCTTTAGGAATTTTATCAGTTTTGTTTACTGTTGTATTCTCATTGTTTGGAACAATGCCTAGAATATAGTAACACTTAATATTTGTTTGTTGAATGAATGTTAATACATCCTTGAGTTGGGGAGTTAGAAAAAGAGACAAGAGTAACATCATCTTTGCTGGTTTCTGTTATTTTCATTCCAACCAAAAATTGAGTTTAAAGAGTTGAGTATTGATTCGCAGAATTTTTTTAAAACAGTTGGAGAGATTTGTTAAATTATCTTTATAATTTTGAGCTATCTGTGAGCATGCACAGTTTTAAACTTTTCTTTTTTTTTTTTTTTAACAGACTTAAGGCTTCCTCCCACCCCAAGTTACTAAAGTATGTCAGTGTTCTCTTAGAAAATTAGGTTCCTTGATCACATAAATTTGGAAATTACTATGTAGATGGAAGTATTAATTTATGTTTATTATTCTACCTGTCTTTCTCCTGTTCCCCGTATCTTTCACCAGTTTAAAAATAGCCAGCTATACTTCATTTGGCTTGGAGGTGGGGCATGAAGTAGGATAGAAACAGTCTACAAAGCTTTTAAATCTTAACCAGAAGCTGAAAGGGTGCTTGAGAAAGGAGAGAAGGCAATGGGGTGCAGACAGATGTTTAACAGCTGGCCTTCTATGGAGGAAGAGGAGAGGAAGCCTTAACTTGTGGCATTTATTGATTCCCATGATATAAATACCTACACTACAGCTGATGTCCAACTAAGATGGACTGGAATGGGTGAATTTAACTCAGATTACCATTATGTCTACTACTGTGGGCAGGAATCCCTTAGAAGAAATGGAGTAGCCATCATGATCAACAAAGGAGTCTCAAATGTAGTACTTGGATGCCATCTCAAAAATGAGAGAATGATCTCTGTTCATTTCCAAGGCAAACCATTCAATATCATGGTAATTCAAGACTATGCCCCAACCAGTAATGCTGAAGAAACTGAAGTTAATTGGTTCTATGAAGACCTACAAGACCTTTTAGAACTAACACCCAAAAAAGATGTCCTTTTCATTATGGGGGACTGGAATGCAAAAGTAGGAAGTCAGGAAACACCTGGAGTAACAGGCAGATTTGGCCTTGGAGTACAGAATGAAACAGGGCAAAGGCTAACAGAGTTTTGCCAAGAGAGCACACTAGTTATAGCAAACACCCTCTTCCAACAACACAAGAGAAGACTCTACACATGGACATCACCAGATGGTCAACGCCGAAATCAGATTGATTATATTCTTTCCAGCCAAAGATGGGGAAGCTCTATACAGTCAGGAAAAACAAGACTGGGAGCTGGCTGTGGCTCAGATCATGAACTCCTTATTGCCAAATTCAGACTTAAATTGAAGAAAGTAGGGAAAACCACTAGACCATTCAGGTATGACCTAAATCAAATCCCTTATGATTATACAGTGGAAGTGAGAAATAGATTAAGGGACTAGATCTGATAGACAGAGTGGATGATGAACTATGGATGGAGGTTCATGACATTGTACAGGAGACAGGAATCAAGACCATCCCCATGGAAAAGAAATGCACAAAAGCAAAATGGTTGTCTGAGGAGGCCTTACAAATAGCTGTGAAAAGAAGAGAAGTGAAAAGCAAAGGAGGAAAGGAAAGATATTCCCATTTGAATGCAGAGTTCCAAGAGTAGCAAGGAGAGATAAGAAAGCCTTCCTCAATGATCAATGCAAAGAAGTAGAGGAAAACAACAGAATGGGAAAGACTAGAGATCTCTTCAAGAAAATGAGAGATACCAAGGGAACATTTCATGCAAAGATGGGTTCGATAAAGGACAGAAATAGTATGGACCTGACAGAAGCAGAAGATATTAAGAAGAGGTGGCAAGAATACACAGAAGAACTGTACAAAAAAGAACTTCATGACCCAGATAATCACGATGGTGTGATCACTCACCTAGAGCCAGACATCCTGGAAGGTGAAGTCAAGTGGGCCTTAGAAAGCATCAATACAAACAAAGTTAGTGGAGGTGATGGAATTCCATTTGAGCTATTTCAAATCCTGAAAGATGATGCTGTGAAAGTGTTGCACTCAATATGCCAGTAAATTTGGAAAACTCAGCAGTGGCCACAGGACTGGAAAAGGTCAGTTTTCATCCCAGTCCCAAAGAAAGACAATGCCAAAGAATGCTCGGGGTACCACGCAATTGCACTCATCTCACACACTAGTAAAATAATGCTCAAAATTCTCCAAGCCAGGCTTCAGCAATACATGAACCGTGAACTTCCAGATGTTCAAGCTGGTTTTAGAAAAGGCAGAGGAACCAGAGATCAAATTGCCAACATCTCCTGAATCATAGAAAAAACAAGAGAGTTCCAGAAAAACATCTATTTCTGCTTTATTGACTATGCCAAAGCCTTTGACTAGGTGGATCACAATAAACTGTGGAAAATTCTGAAAGAGATGGGAATACCAGAGCATCTGACCTGTCTCTTGAGAAACGTGTATGCAGGTCAGGAAGCAACAGTTAGAACTGGACATGGAGTGCTTGCTTTGGCAGCACATATACTAAAATTAGAACTGGACATGGAACAACAGACTGGTTCCAAATAGGAAAAGGAGTATGTCAAGGCTGTATATTGTCACCCTGCTTATTTAACTTTTATGCAGAGTACATCATGAGAAACGCTGTGCTGGAAGAAGCACAAGCTGAAATCAAGGTTGCTGGAAGAAATATCAATAACCTCAGATATGCAGATGACACCACCCCTATGGCAGAAAGTGAAGAGGAACTAAAAACCTCTTGATGAAAATGAAGGAGGAGAGTGAAAAAGCTGGCTTAAAACTCAACATTCAGAAAACTAAGATCATGGCATCTGGTCCCATCACTTCATGGCAAATAGGTGGGGAAACAGTGACAGACTTTTTTTTTGTGGGCTCCAAAATCACTGCAGATGGTGACTGCAGTCATGAAATTAAAAGACACTTGCTCCTTGGAAGAAAGGCTATGACCAACCTACACAGTATATTAAAAAGCAGAGACATTACTTTGCCGAAAAGTTTCATTTAGTCAAAGGTATGGTTTTTCCAGTAGTCATGTATGGATGTGAGAGTTGGACTATGAAGAAAGCTGAGTGCTGAAGAACTGATGATTTTGAACTGTGGTGTTGGAGAAGCCTCTTGAGAGTCCCTTGGACTCCAAGGAAATCAAACTAGTCAATCCTAAAGGAAATCAGTCCTGAATATTCATTGGGAAGACTGAAGCTGAAGCTGAAACTCCAGTACTTTGGCCACCTGATGCAAAGAACTAACTCATTGGAAAAGACCCTGATGCTGGTAAAGATTGAAGGCAGGAGGAGAAGGGGATGACAGAGAGAGAGAGATGGTTGGATGGCATCACTGACTCAATGGACATGAGTCTGAGTAAGCTCCCGGAGTTGGTGATGGACAGGAAAGACTGGCATGCTGCAGTCCATGGGGTCACAAAGAGTCAGACATGACTGAGCAACTAAACTGAAATGAACTGAATTGAAAGGTTTTCAATGTCATAGAGATAATTTGGGTATAAATAAGGGATCAAGGGGAGTCCTTTTAAATTCTTGAGCTGAAATCAGTATGAGTGCAGGAGTATTTTTGGAATAATAGACTTCAGCAGTGGGCAGCCTGGATGCAGAAGGGAAGATAGTGGAAACAGGAGGACAAAAGAGGAGTCTGACACAGCAATAATGACACATGAATAATAATGCTGTATATATGCATGATAGTATTTTGTGAAATATGCTTTGTATATGACTTTGTGGAAATTTAAGCCTTTAATTCTAAGTATATTAATCATTTTAACAGGTATTATTAGTTTCATTTTAAGAATAAGGGAACTTGGAGGGGATTGTGACTCATCCAGTATCATATAGAGATGAGAGGCAAGAATTGAAGCCTCTTCAGTCTGAGTTCAGGATTGCTTTTACAAGAAGCTGGTGACAGAAGACTTTGTCTAGGTGTTGTCAGAGATGTAGAGAGAAAGGAAAACTGTTAACCATGAGACTGACAGACCTGCAGAACTAGATGACTGGTTGCAGATGGAATGTGAAAAAATGGATAATGTTAAAGATACAACCCAGCATGTGACCCTGAGGATTCTAAGAGAGTGATGTTCCTCTTAGCAAACCTGGGGAAGCAAGAGTATCACTGGTTAAACTCATTGCATAAAAGATAACTTGAGCCTGTGGGACTGTGGGTAAGCAAAACTTTTCTAGGTTTGGATGGTAGTTTGTGATGCTGAACATTTATTTGTGTTTCTAATTTACCAGGAGTCTACAGGGGCAGTTGTCTTTGTTGTTCAGTAGCTAAGTTGTGTCTACCTCTTTGTGACCCCATGGACTGCAACATACCAGGCTTCCCTGACCTTCACCAGCACCCTGAGGTCGCTCAGATTCATGTCCATTGAGTCGGTGATGCCATCCAACTCATCTTCTGTCACTCCCTTTCCTTCTGCCCTCAATCTTTCACAGCATCAGGTCTTTTCCAATGAGTCGGCTCTACGCATCAAGTAGCCAAAGTATTGGAGCTTCAGCGTCAGAATCAGTACTTCCAGTGAATATTGAGGGCCGATTTCCTTTAGGATGGACTGGTTGGATCTCCTTCAAGTCCAAGAGACTCTCAAAAGTCTTATCCAGCACCACAGTTCAAAAGTATCAGTTCTTTGGCACTCAGCCTTCTTTGGTCCAACTCTTAGATCTGTACATGACTACTGGGAAAAAACCATAGCTTTGACTGTACAGACCAGTTAAGCATAAAGATACCCACAGTGCAACTCAAATAAGCTATTTTTTGAGTAGTGTTCTTATCTACAGTAGACTTTTTTAAGTGCTCAGGACCCTAACTTTTGTATCCAGGACAGGATTACCTAGGTGTGCGTGCATGCGTGCTCAGTTGTTAAGTCGTGTCTGACTGTTTGCGATCCCGTGGACTCTAGTCCACCAGGCTCCTGTGTCCATGGGATTTTTCCAAGCAAGAATACTGGAGTGGGATGCCATTTCCTCCTCCAGGGAATCTTCCCAACCCAGGAATAGAACCTAAGTCTTGTGTGGCTCCTGCATTAGCAGGCATATTCTCTACCATTGAATCACCTGGGAAGCCCAGTATATTCTTCCCTAAAAAGTAAAGTTAAAAAGCTGTTTTTCTAGGATTTCTCTGGACTATCCTTAAGGTCATAGCAAGTATCTAACTCTTCTATTTTAATTTTTGATTGTTTGAATCCAAGGGCACTGAGTGCCAGGGAGATAGTTGCAGCTTCATTCAAGAGCCATGTTTACGAAAGGGACTTGTAAATATGTGACTCAAAGTATGCTTTGAAAAAATGATTTTTAATGGGGAGATAATTGCTTTACAATGTTGTGTTGGTTTCTGCCCTATAACACCACGAATCAGCCATAAGTGTACATCAAAGTGTACTTTTGAAGATCAGTTTTTGAGCAAGAGAAAGGGAAGATGGTAAAAGGAGGAAGAGAAGAGACCTTATATAAATTGAAAAACTCACTGTCTGATGTCAGGGAAGAGAACAAAGGATGCTTTTGAGGTCTCTTTGGCTAGGGCAACAGAAATCAAAAGTCTGAGTGCTTAGATCCAACCCAGGAAAGAGATCTGTTTCCCTGGCACTGATCTTGGGAGATTCTAGGGATGATAAAGTGTGGATGCCTTGGGAGAGCTCATTCTCACACTCTCTTTACAAAGCTCTTATCTGGAATAGTTTTTATTTTTAATTTTTTTAGGGGGGTGTAGTAAAACAGAACAAGTCAGATACAGTCAGCCTGGAATTTGAATTAATTATATATTTCTTCCCTTGGGTTTTCTCTGGCAAAGCCTCTTCTCTTCTTTGCTGATCCCCAGAGTTTATCTCCTGCTCCAGTACCTGCTGTAACAGCTGGTGATAATCTCCACAAAATGCCTCTGAATATGAGAAATCATCTTCAGTAGACGTGTTGGGTCAGGGTTCAGTAGAGAGAATGGAATGTTTGACCGGATGTTTTCCTCTTGTCAATTTATGATTGTCTTACCACAGTCTTTGTTTTCATTCCGGCCTAGATGGAAAGATTATAAGGGGAATTCAGCTAGAGGTAAAGAATTCTGCCACATCATAGATTCTACCCCATCACTCTTATATGTAAACTCCACTTTTTTTTTTTTTTATGATGGAAGTGGGGATTGGAGTTAGCTTGGTGTCAATGAAATGAACAGGATTTGATAAGGTGCAATCTATATGCCTAGGACTAATCAAATAGTTGGTCTAGAAAATTATCTGCCACGTGATTTATTTAATGCCCACTGTCTGGGCTTCCTAGATTTTCTTTATACTCATCTCTCTTGTAATTTATCATGTTACATGGATCTAAAAATGCCTGATTGTATGCCGGTATATTATACTCTTTAAGCCCACGATCAGTGTTTTACTCATTTATGTTAATGAGTAACATAATTGTTCACTGAATTGAAGGCTTTGAATGCCTGGGAAAACACTGACTTACATATACTTTACATAGATCTCAAGAGATGTGACTCCGCCCCTCTGTTCCCATGTAGGCGTCCTCTCTTCTGCCTCTTGCTTTGTCTCTTGTTGTTCAGTTGCCCATCGTGTCTGACTCTTTGCGACCCCATGGACTGCAGCATGCCGGGCCTCCCTGGCCCTCACCAGCTCCCAGAGTTTGCCCAAGTTCAGGTCCAGTGCATCAGTGATGCCATCCAGCCATCTCATCTTCTGATGCCCTCTTCTCCTTCTGCCCTCAATCTTTCCCAGCATCAAGGACTTTTCCAGTGAGTCAGCTGTTCGCATCAGGTTACCAAAATAACTGGAGTGTCAGCACCTGTCCTTCTGCTTTTTCTCTTAATTTGTGCCTAATACTAATGTCGTCATGTTGCTCAGAACCCTCTAATTAGCATTTCTCCTGGTCTGTTCTTGTTGCTATGGCCCTATGCACCACACATTCCCTACCTTTCTCTTCATCATAACTAAGGCAGACATGACTGAGGAGGGGCCAGGGTATGCAGAGAACAATAGAAGAATAGACAGATCAAAAATAGGTGATGACCATGGTCAGTGACCTGATCACTACAGGCAACCAGAGTCCATAAGTGAGAAGTCCCCCTGGCTCCAAAATGAAGCGTTAAAGAGAATGTAGTAGGAGAATACCTTGTCCCCTTGGTTCAGGCAACTGTTGGACCATATTCTAGGCAGATATGTATAACCAACAGATGATAGAATCTCCTCCCTGAGAAAATGTTAACTTGTCTTTTGATTTAGAAACTTCAAGAAGGTACTTAATTAGGTCCTATATACGTCATTTAGTTGTATGGAACTTAAACTTCCCACTGGCCCATATAGAAAAGCTATGTCTTATTGGAAGCTTATGTTCTAAAGTCATAACATAGGACAAAAATTTAGTTTGGGTAACACTAACCTCAGCAATTCCTTTGGAAGGATTAGGATTGGGGATTAATTATGTCAAGGTGGATCAGGTTAATTTCTCATTAGTTGAGTACAAGATAAAGCATTTTTTTTCATTGAGAGGTCATGTGATATGAAATACTTTTGTACATCTCTAGGCACTAGGCTTATATTTAGCAGGTGGATACAATCATGTTATGAGTGGCTCATGGAAATGCAGAGAGAGGGAGCTGCATCTTCCATCTCATAATCGATGTAGATATTAACTGATGAAGTAGAATGGCGGGAAGAATTGCCTACACTATTGAAATTGTCTGTTCTTTCTGTCTCTCTCCCTCCCTTTGCCTCTCTTTCCCTCTTTCTACTTTGTTTTGTCTTGAGGGGATTCAGTAACATCCTTCTAGAAGAAATTCTTCTCAAACACGACTTCTCTATATAGGCTTTCATCCCTGGCAGAGGCTACACAGGTGCCTCCTTAAGGAGGTTCCTATCTAGGAACTATTGTGATGATATCAATTGTAAGATTGGCCAAGGGAGAGAGATGAAAGTCTAGAACAGACCTTTTGTATAAGATAGGTGACTTGTATAAGACAACATGACTGTTTTAAGAAAACTGTACGACACTAGATCTTTCAAGGAGAGGAGATTTAGTGCAGGAAATTTGTTCTGCACAAGTTGGAAGGATGAGAGAGCAAAAAGGGAGACTAAGAAAGTAACCCAGATATTAGGGCCTTCAGGGATCATCTGTCCACCTAGAGATGTGGGAAGATAAAAGGAGAGGAGGTGTTCCAGAACTGGTCAAGAGTCAGGGAGTCAGATCTGGAAGCTGAGGTTCAGGGATCCTTAGCATTTCTTTGGGGGTGGGAAGTCACAGTAAGTCAAATGAGCTTTACAAAATTGTTTTTAGGTATGACATTTTAGGGGAAGTTCAGTTCAGTCGCTCAGTCGTGTCCGACTCTTTGCGACCCCATGAATCACAGCACGCCAGGCCTCCTTGTCCATCACCAACTCCCGGAGTTTACTCAAACTCATGCCCATCGAGTCGGTGATGCCATCCAGCCATCCCATCCTCTGTCATCCCCTTCTCCTACTGCCCTCAATCCCTCCCAGCATCAGGGTCTTTTCCAATGAGTCAACTCTTCGCATGAGGTGGCCAAAGTATTGGTGTTTCAGCTTCAGCATCAGTCCTTCTGATGAACACCCAGGACTGATCTCCTTTAGGATGGACTGGTTGGATCTCCTTGGAAAACCCCCTGTTATTCAAAGGAAAATTCAATTTGAAACATTGTATAAAAATATCTGCAATTTTATATTCAATATTCACAAAGTTTAAATTTTCTACTGCTTTTGATTTCTTATTTCATACATTGCCTTCATATGGACCTGATTTAGAAAATGCTAAAATCATTAAAAAAAAATTCTCAGTGTGAAGTCATGTTGAAAACAAGTCGGAAGAGGGAGGTTCCTTTACCAGTACAACTGTTTTTAATCAAGTAATTTAGGTCTTAGTTTTAGATGAGGTGTGACTCATGTGCCTTTAATTCCATGGATCGACTCAAAATGAAAAGCTGTCATTCAGATTAAAGTTCAGCCTCACAACCCAACGGATTTGAGAGGATGGCAATAGATAAATAAGTATAATTTTAGATATGATTTTACAGAAGGTTTGTCTTTTAAGTCACAAAATTTAGAGTCACAAAAATGAGTTCTTCATTTTTTATAGGCTACCTGTCATAGACTGAACATTGTGTCCCTTGAGAATTCCAATGTTGAGACTTAATCCCCAATATGATGGTATTTGGACATGGGGCCTTTAGGAGGTGATCGGTTCATGAGAATGGGACCCTCATGAGTGATATTAATTTTCTTTTAAAAGAGACCCCAGAGAAATTCTTTGCCCCTTCCACCGTGTGAGGGAGAGGACAGCAATTTTGAACCAGGGAGCAGGCTCTCACTAGACACCCAGACGTGAATCTTGATCCATAATTATGAGAAAGAAGTTTCTCTTGTTTGTAAGACAAGAGAAACTTGGTAGTTTGTTACACCGTGGTAGTTTGTTACAGCAGCCCAAGTAGACTAGGAGGCACCTTAAAGAAACATTTCTCTTCTGTATTTGAAAAATAGTCATTTTCCAGATATTCACATGATCTGTGCCTTTTAACCATATTTCCAGACCAAGTCACAGGAGAGAAAGCATTGGCTTTCCAATCATGTCCAAGTGTCAACAGAATCTTCAGGTGTTGTTGTGCTCAGTAGCTTAGTTGTGTTGGACTCTTTGCGACACTGTGGGCTATAGTCCCCCAGACTTCTCTGTCCATGGGGTTCTCCAGGCAAGAATACTGGAGTGGGTTTCTATTTCCTCCTCCAGGAGAACTTCCCAACCCAGGAATCGAACCTGCATCTCCTCTGTCTTCTGCATTGGCAGGCGGATTCTTTCCCGTTGAACCACCTGGGAAGCCCCCTTGTCAGATCTAGCTGACTAAAGATCTGGCATGGAAAGGTGTTTTTACCTACATGGGCTACCTATTCTTCATCTCCATTGCATCTTAAACCTAGCCCAATGAAACATTTTACATGAATGTAAACCTGTATATTTTTTGGCCTGATGTTTGTTCTAAGCAGATTAATGAGACGTATATATGATGTTGCCTTTGTGTTTCTTATAAATAATGTTTGGTTTTACCTCTGTTTTCTGAGGTAGTATGTTTCAGGGGTATTTTAGGTAAATCCCAAGCATGAAAGTTAATTGGAGGTCATAATATGTTTAAGTATGTCTTATGCTTTACTTTCGCTATTTTTTAAATGATGCTAAGAGAAACTTTAAAGCTGCTTGTGGTCAAATCAGTTTGTCTTTATTTTGTGGGTTTTCCCATTTTAATTTTAGAGTTAAAAGGGTCTCCTCACTCAAGAATGTTGGTGAGGGCTCAAATGTGTTATCTTCCACTATTTTGCTCTTCAGCCTTTCCAAATTTAATATGGGAGTATGAAGTGAAATGAGAAACTAAATGGGTTATTTTTTTCTGAATTATTAAGCAATTGTATCAGCACCATTTACTAGAATAATGGTTCTCTTCTTTATTGATTTGTCAGAACTTCCTTATCATATAAAACTCATATGAAATCTGAAATAGAATCTATTTATGGACAGTCTATTTCATCAGTTTTTTTTGTTTATGTCTGTGCCAATGGCCTTGAAATATGTGTCAGTATATGGGAGGGCTGGCATTCCTTCTCTTTAAAGATCTTTTCTATTCTTGCCAAAAAACTCATTAGAGGAACTTTTATTTAATCTTTGTTAACTCTTAAATTATAAAAGAGAAATGGAACCATTCTTGGACTAGAAATAGGAAAAACTGAAATTCCATGTTCTTCCCTGCCCTCACTTTTCCACTTTCCTTCCTTCCCTAGATGTAACCACTGTCAACATTTTGGTGTGCTCAGGTCTCCTCTCAAACAGTTGGTAAGACTCAAAAATATTATCAGTGGTTTTTTTGTTGTTGAAGTTGTGTTAAAGTTATACATTAAGAAAAATTATCATCGTATATTGTCTTCCTATTGAAAAATATATTATGTTCACTTAGTTAAATCTTATTTTATATATCTCATTAAAGCATTATAGTTTTATTTATATAGATTCCAACATTTTGTATTGTTTGTTTCCAGATAGTTAATATTGTGAAGGGATTATTTTTCTAATCTATTGTCTTTCTAATAACCAATGGTAAAAGCAAATGCTGTTTGTTTTTTCTAGTAATCTTATTAATTTTAATAGCTTTGCAATGGATTGTTTGGGGTTTTTATACTACATAATCAGATCATGGGCAAATTATGATAATTCCACATCCTCTATGTTTGTATTTTATTTCTAGTTCATGTTTTATTGCTCTTTGAAAACTTACAGGACAACAGAAAACAGTAGTTGGTAATAATAGAAATTCTTATTGGTCCTGATGATGAGCAGATCATCTCTGATTGCAATGTTTAGTATAAAATTGAAGGTCTTTGTAGAGAGGCAGAATGGCCTCCTGCCACAAGTGGAGCCTCTGCAGCCTCACTGCTGGCTTCACGTCCTGCTGTGATCTTCCTAGAGGTGTAAACTTAGGCAAGTTCCTTCTCTCAGTGCCTCACTGTGTTCCTCTCTAAGACAGGGGGGATAACAGTTTCCACTTTATGCAATTTTCCTGAGGATTAAATAAAATATTTTATAAACATTTAGGAGAATTTTGACACTATATTAAGCACTGATCCCATCAATAAAGTATTGCGCCTTACTTCCTCAGCAACTTTTAGTCCTTCAGTGAGTACTAACAGTTCAGAGCAGGAGCAATGTGCTGGTTTAAAAACATCCCGCCACTGAAGTGTAGGACTTCGGGGTTTTCTTTTTTGCCCCTCTCTGTTTTCAGCCTGAAGTATGTTAAATTAGCTCAAGATTGTCTATTCCAACATTTTCCAAAGAATACTCTTTATTACTCGGAGACTGTAAATTAGGACCATTAGATTTAGGCTGCTGCAAATGAAGTGCGGCTTTCTATTAATAATAGTTCCAGCTGCTGTAAAGCCCTGCTGGCCTGTGCTAATGCCACTGCCTTTTAACCTTTCATTCAAAACTTAAACTGCTCTTTATGTTTTTAAAGGAATTATTAAGTTTAAGGTGGCCCCTGTGGTCAATTTCTGCCTTTTACCTGGCTGTGCCTGGTCAGTATATTTATGATTGGATGTGTATAGCACAGGGACCCAGGAAGACATGACAGCTAGAATGTACCAGTCTGTGGTTTCACGAGTATTCTCTTTTTTCCCAGATACTCTCTTTCCCTAGGGCAGGGGTCCCCAACCCCTGGGCCACAGGCTGGTACCCAGTTAGGAACCCAGCCGCACAGCCGGAGGTGAGCAGCAGGTGGCCAGCGAAGCTCCATCTGTATTCATAACCACTCCCCATCTTTGTTACCGCCTATGCTCTGTCTCCTATCAGATCAGGGGCAGCATTAGATTTTCAGAGGAACGGAACCCTACTGTGAATTGTGCATGCGCAGTATCTAAGCCGCAGGCTCCTTATCAGACTCTAATGCCTGATGATCTGAGGTGGAGCCGAGGCAGTGATGCTAGGGCTGGGAGCGGCTGAAAATACAGATTATCATTAGCAGAGAGGTTTGACTGCACAGAGACCACGATAAATCAATTGCTTGCAGACTCATATCAAAAGCGTGTCAGTGAGTGACAGTGATGATGAGTTGTATAATTATTTCATTATGTATCACAATGTAATAATAGGAATAAAGTGGACAATAAATATAATGTGCTTGAATCATCCTGAAACCATCCCCACCCCTGATCTATGGAAAAAATGTTTTCCATGAAACTGGTCCCTGGTGCCAAAAGGCTGGGGCTGAGCAACTTTTTGGCATTTTCCTCCTGTAGGAGATCTTCCTGATGCAAGGATCGAACCAGTGTCTCCTGTATTGACAGGCAGATTCTCTATCACTAGCGCTACCTGGGAAGCTCTCAGCCCCAGCTGTTGTTGTTGCTCAGTCGCTCAGTTGTGTCCGACTCTTTGAAACCCTGTGGACTGCAGCGTGCCAGGCTCCCCTGTTCTTCACTGTCTCCTGGATTTTGATCAAACTCATGTCCATTGACTCAGTGATGCCATCCAACCATTTCATCCTCTGTTGCCCCCTTCTCCTCCTGCCCTCAGCCTTTCCCAGCATCAGGGTATTTTCCAGTGAGTCAGCTCTTTGCATCAGGTGGCCAAATTTGGAGCTTCAGCTTCAACATCAGTCCTTCCGATGAATAAAACAAGGTTGATTTCCTCCTGGATTGACTGGTTTGATCTCATTAGCTCATGTTAGAGACCAAAAAATATCTTATTCACCTACTCAAGACATGTATTCTCCCATTGACTATATTTTAATACTTCTATGTAGTAAAGATTAAAGAACCCTTTCTTTATTGAGTAGTCTATATATTTGCTAAAGGAAATTACAGTTTTGCTTAGGTAAGTAGGCCATTTAAAAAAATCCCTGGAGGCTGATTTTTATAGTTATCTAAACTGTAATTATCTTGTTGGGGTACCTTCAGAATTCTTCTCTAGATAAATTGTAACTTAAAATAGAAATGAAGGAAAAAGACATTCATACATATTTACAAAAACTTCCGAATTTTTCTCTTCTATATTTGTCATTATTTCCATTCCAAGCAGCTTCACTATTTACCTGCATTATTTTAGGTCAGGGGTTTGGTAAGTTACTTGGATGCAGTAGTAAGTGGGATGTCTATAAAATGAAGTAGTTGAAGGATAATTAGCAGTTGAAATACCTCCCGAATCTTCATATTTTCTGTGTTCGTCTTTTTGGGGAAAATTGTAATTAGTTAAGAATCTTATCTGAACTCTTTGTTATCTCCAGTCTTCAGATTCTTTAGGTTTTTCTAAAGGCTCTCACTGTTTATAGACTGTTCTTTCGCCTTAAAGAGCTCCTCAAGAGTAAGCATTTTGGCATGTCTTGGTCCTGGATTTCTCACTGACAAACTCAAGACCTGAGGAACTTGACATATCAGTTACATTCAGATTGTGGAAGAGCCTTCTTCCTTTGGACATTTTGGTGCTATTGCCTATAAGTTGAGCCATGGCTGGAAAATAGAGGTTGGGAAATGGAGAATGCTTTAGAGTGGCCTGAGGAGGAGGGAGAAAGAGAAAGAGGAGAGAGGGATATAAATGCCTCTAGCAGAAGTTTCTGACAAATGTCTCGGCCAGACAAAAGACTAATTGTGGCAGGATTTTTTTTGCTTATGTTTTCATTTGTATTAAAATATCTTAGGGTTGTTGCTGAATCTATTTTTATTAATCTATTTTATATGACAAGGTAATACTCAGGTAAGCTGGAGCAAAGATCTGGGCCAGGGCATTAAGGACACAACTGCTATAAAAATATATTGATAACACACAAAATGGTATATACACTGTTGTTGTTGTTCAGTTGCTCAGTCTTGTCTGACTCTTAGTGACCCGTGGACTGCAGCATGACAGACTTTTCTGTCCATTGCCATCTCCTGGAACTTGCTCAAACTCATGTCCATTGAGTCAGTGATGCCATCCAACCATCTCATCCTCTGTCATCTCCTTCTCCTGCCATCAGTCTTTCCCAACATCAGGGTCTTTTCCAATGAGTTGGCTCTTTGCATCAGGTGGTCAAAGTATTGGAGTTTCAGCTTCAGCATCAGTCCTTCCAATGAATATTCAGGATTGATTTCTTTTAGGATTGACTGGTTGGATCTCCTTGCAGTCCAAGGGACTCTCAAGAGTCTTCAAGCACACAGTTCAAGAGCATCAATTCTTTGGTGCTCAGCCTTCTTTATGGTCCAGCTCTCACATCCATGCATGACCACTGGAAAAACCATAGCTTTGACTAGATGGACCTTTGTTGGCAAAGTAATGTCTCTGCTTTTTAATATGCTGTCTAGGTTGATCATAACTTTTCTTCCAAGGAGCAAGCGTCTTTTAATTTCATAGCTGTAGTCACTATCTGCAGTGATTTTGGAGCCCAAGAAAATAAAGTCTGTCACTGCTTCCACTGTTTCCCCATCTATTTGCCATGAAGTGATGGGGCCGGATGCCATGATCTTAGTTTTCTGAATGTTGAGCTTTAATCCAGCTTTGTCCTCTCCTCTTTCACTTTCATCAAGAGGCTCTTTAGTTCTTCACTTTCTGCCATAAGGGTGGTGTCATCTGCATATCCGAGGTTATTGTTATTTCTCCCGGCAATCTTGATTCCAACTTGTGCTTCATCCAGCCCAGCATTTTTCATGATGTACTCTGCATATAATTTAAATAAGCAGGGTGACAGTATACAGCCTTGATGTACTCCTTTCCCAATTCTGAACCAGTCCACTGTTCCATGTGAATATGTGCATACATAGAATGTAAAAATATTAGTGGTTTCTGGAGGTGGGGGAGATGTAACTATGGGATAAATAGTGGAGCACAGAGGAAAATACTTTGTTTGATGCCACAATGGTGGTTGCATGCATGCTCAGTCACTCAGTTGTGTCTGACTCCTTGTGACCCCATGGACTGTAGCCCACTGGGCTTCTCTGTCCATGGGATTTTCCAGGCAAGAATACTGGAGTGGGGTGCCATTTCTTTCCCCAGGGAATCTTTCTGACCCAGGAATCAAACCCAAGTCTCCACACTGCAAGCAGATTCTTTACCACTGAGCCACCAGGGAAGACCTTAATGGTGGTTACATGCCTTAAACATTTGTCCAAAGCTGTCAAATGTACAGCCATAGTGTAAACTGTGAACGCTGGGTGGTTGTGCTGTGTCCGTTTAAGTTCATTGGTTATAGCTAATGTACCACTCATGTGAGTGATGTTGATAATAGTGGAGGCCATGCATCTGTAGGGGTGGAGGGAAATCACTGTACCTTCCACCAAAACCTGCTCTGAAAAAATAACATCTATTCTATATCTGTATCTACAGTTATATCTCACATTAGCCTGTGCAATTGTTTATGTTTGACTGATATGGCAAGGGATGTTGCAGAATTTGCACATAAACAAAAAGAATATATACAGTAGTCAAGAAGGAAGAGAAAACCAGTTATCCCCAACTGGCCTCCATCTAAGGGTATTATGGGATGAATATCTATTAGAGTATTTTGAGATGATCTTATAACTGCACACCTATGGGAACAGAGAAATCCAGCATGAAAAAATATCTATTGTGTGAAAGTTACTGACATGCATAAAAAAGGCAAAATCTGATTTAGGCACTGTATATATGTTTCATGACTAGCATAATAGAAATGAAGAAAAAGAGGTTTTTGTTTAGAATTTTTATTGGACTGTAGTTGATTTACAGTGTTATGCTAGTTTCAGGTGTATAGCAGAGTGAATTAGTTATACATACACATCTACCCACTCCTCTGTATAGATTATTTTTCCATATAGATCATTACACATTGCTGAGCGGAGGTCCCTGTGCTATATAAGAAGTCCTTATTTGTTATCTATTTTATACCTAGTAGTGTGTATAGGTCAATACCAATCTCCAAATTTATTCCTCCCCCCACCCCCTTGGTAACCACAGATTTGTTTTCTACATCTATGACTCTATTTCTATTTTATAATTAAGTTCATTTGTACCTTTTTTTTAAAGTTTCCACATACAAAAAGTGATAGCGTATGATATTTGTCTTTCTCTGTCTGGCTCACTTCACTCAGTATGACAGTCTCTAGGTCCATTCATGTTGTTGCAAATGACATCACTTTGTTCTTTTCACGTCTGAGGAATATTCCATCGTGTATATGTACCATATCTTCTTTATCCATTCATCTGTCAGTGGACATCTAGGTTGTCTTGACTATTGTAAAGAATGCTGCATGAACATTGGGGTACATGTGTCTTTTTGAATTATGGTTTTCTCTAGATATACATCCAGGAGTGGGATTGTTGGATCATATGGTAGTTTTGTATTCAGTGTTTTAAGGAACCTCCATACTATTCTTCATAATGGTTGTATCAATTTACATTCCAACCAACAGTGTAGGAGGGTTCCCTTTTCTCCACACCCTCACCAGAACTTATTGTTTATAGAATTTTGATGTTGGGCATTCTGACCAGTGTGAGGAGATAACTTATTGTAGTTTTTATTTGCATTTCAAAAGGATGTTATCTTAAAAGCTCCATGAAGTTTGAACTCTTTGGTCTTGGGAAAAGACAATATTCCTTTGGAGATGAAAATGGCTCTTTTCCTTGAGGAATTGTCTCACAGACAATGTACTGTTTTGAAAAACAGAGTGTAAATGACAGTGCTTTAGACAAATAAAAGCTAAATAATTCTACAAAGTGAAGTGGAAGAAAGGTTAATTTATGGCATTTGTAAAAACAAGAAAAGAATTTGGGGTCTTGGTAAAGAGAGGAAACTTGAGCAAGATGACAACCAGCAAGGTCTTAAAGGCAAGAATGATTAGCAACTAATCCCACTGAGAAGGGATGGCCGTGAACCTTTAAAACAGTTTATGTGAATCACTGTGTCAGCTGAGGCATAATCTAAACCCCTACATGACATGCCATCCTTCAGGGGAGCCCCGATCCCACTGGGGCACCAAGTACTCAGATAGTTGTTGGAAGGTGTCAAGGGGGTGAGTGAAGAAACAGTAATCCTAAGAGTATGCCAGTGAGCTGTGGATTGAGAGTTCAAAAGAAGAAGGAATTCATAATACTCAAGACTCCTCTTCCATCTCGGAAAAGGCACAGACTTTTCAGAGCCATGAGGTGAGGCTAGAACAATTGTATTTGGATATTAAAGGAGAGAGAGAGCACAAAAGCTCAAGGTTAAGGGCATCCATCTTGGCTACAGATACTTAGGTAACACACTTAATGAGATGTTGTTGTGGTCACAACATGGATGACTTGGTGAACCACGGAAGCTGGGATTTGAGAAGGATAAATACACATTCTACTAAAGTTCCACTGAATTCCCACAGGCTTGTGCCTAGGGACAAATGTCCACTACTGTGGTGGTTACAAAGCCTTTCTCATAAGATTAAGTTTGGATTTGAATCTGTAAATTCATTTTATCCCCAATCAAGATGGTGTTAATTAGGCTTTCCTGATGTAGTAAAGTGATTTCCGCAAGGTCATTCAGCTATTGATGGTCGAAAAACTGGGGTTTTTGATTCCCTGCTGCTGCTGCTGCTGCTGCTAAGTCACTTCAGTCGTGTCCGACTCTGTGTGACCCCATAGACGGCAGCCCACCAGGCTCCCCCGTCCCTGGGATTCTCCAGGCAAGAACACTGGAGTGGGTTGCATTTCCTTCTCCGATGCATGAAAGTGAAAAGTGAAAGTGAAGTCGCTCAGTCATGTCCAGACTCTTCGTGACCCCATGGACTGCAGCCTACCAGGCTCCTCCGTCCATGAGATTTTCCAGGCAAGAGCACTGGAGTGGGGTGCCATTGCCTTCTCCGTTTGATTCCCTGATATAGTACTTTTTATTTATTTTACCATACAGTGCTCTTATAATTAAAGCTTCAAACTTTTGTTAAACACAGTGTTTAACACATGTCACATATGATTACCATATATATATTTTATACTTAGAATATATTAATTACATTAGTTACATAGCTACTATAGAGTCTCTACTCTATGAAGATGCAAAGGCAAACAAGATATACCTTTTATTTAAAAGATAAACATGATGTGATTGTCATTAAAAAGACAAACCAAATAAACCAACATTGCAAATCATTTTGATACGTGTCACAGTGAAGGTATTTAGGGAGCATTTAGAAAGCAGAAGGGAAGAAACATTTAACTCTAGAGAGTAAGAAGGGATACATACAGAAAAAGTGAATGAATGAATAAATTCTATACTAGTGCATTTCTTTATGAATCTCTTTTGGTATACAATGAAACTATTGTTTCAGTTCTGTTGCCTAGGATCTTGTTAAAATATACTTTGGTAGAAATCCTATTTATTCTTAAACAGTTATAAGTGTTTTAAAATAACAGTGAGTTTTAAAATAACATTATTTTAAAATAGAGACTTCAAATTCCCTTTCTTCCATTTTGGGCATTTATTGCTTCTAGAATTTAAGCCAAACCCAAAATAAGCCTTTTAGTTTATGCTATTAGGGCTTACTTTGTAAACAAAAAACAATATTACAACATAATTTAATATAATCTTGAGTCTCCTAGCCCACAGAGTAAAAAATCACAATTTTTTAAAGAAATACAATTTTAAAGACTATTAAATGGACCCAGAAGTCAGTCTCACCAAGTTCTAGAAACATGTAAATAGATGACATTTTTAGAGGATGGCACACACATGACTTCAGCTAAACCAGCAATTTTGTTGTCTCAATATATACTATAACAAAAATAATTTGCTTTTGTAATTATAATTTATTGAAAAGGCAGTTACAAAGTTTCACCTATTCTTGCTATAATCAGAGAGTATATGAACATATTCAAATATAAACCTATCAGTAGCTACCAGCTGTAGAACAGGTCTATGTCTTTTTCCAAAATCAGCATAATTAGCTTGAAATATATTTCATTATTAAATGAGATTAGAGAATTATTTCAGGCAAATTTAATTTTTCCCCTTTTTTGATCAGACATTTAAAAAATTGGAATATAGTTGATTTACAATATTACGTTAGCTTCAGATGTACAGGATAATGATTCAATGTTTTTAAAGATTATATTCCATCAAGAGTTATTACAAGATAATGGCTATGATTCCCAGGGCTGTACAATACGTCCTTGTTGCTTATCTATTTTATACATAGTAGTTCTTATATGTTAACCCTGTACCCCCAATTTATCCCTCCTCCCTTCTCTCTACCTTTTGATAACTTCAAGTTTGTTTTTGATATCTGTGAGTCTATTTCTGTTTTGCTACATACATTCATTTGTGTTATTTCTTAGATTCCAAATATAAATGATATCATATAGTATTTATCTTTCTCTGACTTGTTTCATTGAGCTTAATATTCCCCTAGGTCCATTCATGTTGCTGCAAATGTCAGAATTTCATTCTTTTTATGATGGAATAATATTTCATTGTAGATACACCACATCTTCTTTATCCATTTGTCAAAGCTGGTATTTATTTTTATTTGTAGAATCAAAAAGTTCAGTTCAGTTCAGTCTGTCAGTCGTGTCCAACTCTTTGCAACCCCATGAACCACAGCACGCAAGGCCTCCCTGTCCATCACCAACTCCCGGAGTTTACCCAAACTCATGTCCATCTAGTCGGTAATGCCATCCAACCATCTCATCCTCTGTTGTCCCCTTCTCCTCCTGCCCTCAATCTTTCCGAGCATCAGGGTCTTTTCCAATGAGTCAGCTTTCCGCATCAGGTGACCAAAGTATTGGAGTTTCAGCTTCAACATCAGTCCTTCCAGTGAACACCCAGGACTGATCTCCTTCAGGATGGACTGGTTGGATCTCCTTGCAGTCCAAGGGACTCTCAAGAGTCTTCTCCAACACCTCAGTTCAAAAGCATCAATTCTTCAGCACTCAGCTTTCTTCATAGTCTAACTCTCACATCCATACATGACCACTGGAAAAACCACAGCCTTGACTAGGCGGACCTTTGTTGGCAAAGTAATATCTCTGCTTTTTATTTTTATTCATTTATTTTTTATCTCTGCTTTTTAATATGCTGTCGAGGTTGGTCGTAACTTTCCTTCCAAGGAGTGAGTGTCTTTTAATTTCATGGCTGCTGTCACCATCTGCAGTGATTTTGGAGCCCAGAAAAATAAAGTCTGACACTGTTGTCACTACACAATAAACCTGGGTAAAAAATATACCAGTTATTTCAATGTAATCCCATAAGGTTTTTTTTTTTCTGTAAAGGGCCAAATATTAGATATAATCACAAAACATTTCAATATTGTTCAAAACTGTAATCATACATACAATTGTCCCAAGAAAACACATTGAAATTCTTCTGTACAGCTTGATAAGCTAGGAGATACAGAACATCTAAAAAAAACTGTTCCCAAATGGAATACTAAATATACAACATCAATTCTTAGCAAATTTGCTACAATGATGAAGTAAAGCATCAAGGAATATATTAAGTCAGACTCTATTATATAAAAACAACTACTTTCAAGTGTGGAAATGCGAATTATTTTATATTAATACTAATTATTAATTATTCTGATATTACGGTCAGATTTACTTTCAGATTTTCCTTTCTGAATTTGCTAAGTTGACCTTGGAATACAAGAAAATTTAATATACCCTATAATACTTTGTTTTTATTTAAAATATAAATTAATGTCTCATGATATATATATATATATATAATTTATAATAAAAGAGAAGAAATGGCATTTAATTTTCACCTATAATATATATTTTTGATACTGACATACTGTAGGCCACATATACATTTTCATTCATCATAGTTTAATGTACCTAAAAATTGAGTTAGGACAATATTCTGAAAATGCCTATGTGTACAATAGGATCTCATGATTTATGTGATTCAACTCATTTAAGGCCCTCTTGGGGACTTCAAGGAAATAACTCTTTTTATGAAGAGTTCTTAAATTTTTGCTCAAATTGTCAGAGGTCAAATTGTAGCCAAGGAACACTCTCTGTGTGCTCCCCGTGATGTCAGGGGTTGCTGTGAGTGGCTCTGGAAGGGTCCCTGGGCGAGAGGGCAGGGGTACAGCCATTGCTTCTCCATCGCCAGGACCGACACCAGGCGGCCCCTACCCTGAGCTTAAAGCAGTCTCCAGTGTGAAAATCCATAAGGGCCCAATGGACATGGCTTTAAAGGAATCCAGTCTCTGCTCTTTGGGATTAAGGATGAGACTCAGTTTCTCTCTAGGTGGCTTCTAATTATGGCAGAGTCACACTCTGAAGCTATTATTTAAAGCTCAGAGTATCCAATGATACTACAAAAATACAGGTTTTAGAGTCTGAAAGACATAAAATTTAACCTAATTGCTTACTTTATTGTGAATAACAGAATGAAAGTTGTGTTTCTCAATCGTCAGTGGTTGTCCATTCTAGGAATTATAATAAGTTTGGAATGGTACTGCATGTTAGTAAGAGTACTTTTTTTTTTCTCTTTAAAACCACACCCAGGAATTCCCTGGTGGTACAGTGGTTAAGACTCTGTGCTTCCACTGCAAGCGTCATGGGTGCCATTTCTGGTCAAAGAACTAGGATCCTGCATGCCACGCAGTGTTGTCAAGAAATAAAATAAAAATACCTTCTTCTTGTAAAAACAAAAGAAAACAAAAACCACCCTTCCCTCAATTATGGTGTGAGACTTATTTGCAGATGATGAAAGTTCTGTGTGTAGGACAAGTATTTAATTAAAGAATTTCACTAATTTTCTTCACAGTTATTTTTACACTTTAAAGACACATGTCCAAAAATTAACCCATTAAGCACTTAATATGTACTTAAAGATGACTTTCTCATTGTCAGTATTTATCAAATGTCCAAAAGAGATACCTCTAGTTTCTCCTCACTGGTAGATGTTTATCAGTTGCATTTCCCATACACACATGGGGTTTCCTGGTAGCTCAGACGGTAAAGAATCTGCCTGCAATGCAGGAGACCTGGGTTTGGTCCCTGGGTAGGGAAGATCCTCTGGAGAAGGGAATGGCTACCCACTCCAGTCCAATATTTGTGTCTGGAGAATTCCATGGATAGAGGGGCTTGGCAGGCTGCAGTCTATGGGGTGACAGAGTTGGACACGATGAGCGACTAACACTTTCACTTTTCATACCCACATAGATACATTAATATTGTATACTTGAAGGATGTTCCCCCAGATAACTGCCCAATAAAATAAGCTGATGGAACACATTTATCCTTGACTGCAGCCCTTCATTTGTCATATCTCAGGTCTTCTTTAGTCAAGAAAGGGAAATCTTCCCTTCCCAACATATGCTTCTTCCTTACTACCTACCGTTTTCTTTCTTCTGAAATAGACAATCAGGACTCTTCCAATTTGGGATATTGTTTTGGGAGATATAAATACCATTTCTGGGTGTATATCATTAGGAAAGATTAGCAGCTTGATAAGTTAAACTTCTCAGCCTAAACCACAGAGAACAAGACCATGAGCTTACCTAGTGCAGAGCTTCCACCCAGATCTTCTGGTGTCCCCTCAGCCCTTGTTCCACTGTCTCATCCCTTGATGCATTTAAAAGGAGAGAACACAGCTGGGGGGTTAATTTGTACCTTAGTTGAGAGATGTTCCTAGAAATGAGATTCAAACTGAAATTTTTCACTGGGAGATACATGTCAACATTTTTAAATAATCTATACAAGAATTATGAGGTTATTGTTTTGGAATTTCGTTTAGAAAAAAAGTGGGCTCTTTGTGCCAATCCAAAAAGCTTTAGTTTTGAGCTGCAAAAGAAAAGTTGTCAAAAGGGCTGACAACGTTATAGAGGGCAGAGACATTGAGATGCTGCTGTGACTCAAATAATGCAGAACTGAAAAATTTATTTGATGACTCATATTGGTTATTGCTTTTTAGGAGACATACTTGTTGTTTTTTAAAAAGCAGAATTCTAAAGCCTAGGTGCTAATCTCTATCAAACATTTGCAAACTATTTTTTTTTAGGCATATCAATCCAGGAAGTAAAACACCTGAGAATTTGCAAAGGTAAGAGAATGAAGAGGAGTGAGGTTAATGGTTCCAAGCTCTGACAGTACCATTCAGTGCTCAGTTTCTTATCTGCAAAGTTAAAAAAAAATATGCTATCAAAATAACTATTACTTCCTCTAAGGGGTGCAAAGTATTTATGATGTATCCTCAAATCATTGCAGGGTATCTAAGAAGGAAAAGGAGCCAGACAAAATAGCTCAAAAAAAAAACCCCACTGAGTTCCATTAATGAAGAACGCAGTAACAACAGCCAAGTAGTATCGTAATGTTTCTTTGTCTAGAAATGAAAGACCTGCATCCAGAGGAGAGCAAATGCTCTCTTTAAATTGGAAAGCTTTGGCTAGACAGAAGTTAGGTGTAGTGGCTGCTGCTGACGCTCTCCAATGATTCAGCAGAGCTATATTTAAATTTTAGGACTTTGTATGCCAGATATGAAACCAATACATTCTGGTTAGTGAAAAGTAAACAGGAAAAAGCTGTGCAGTTTTGAAGACCCCCCTCCCTCAGAATACTATGATAAAAGCAAGAGGTAGCATTCATATAACATTTGACAGCTTAGGAAGATCTTTTCATACACTTGATTTCATTTAGTCCCTACAACAACCCTGTGAGCTAAGTGTTATCAGCGCCGCTGTTCAGCCAGGAAAATGGAGGCTTTATATCATTTGAAGTCGTTTGCCTCAAGTTACGCACTTAATAACGAAGGAGGGCAGACTAGATGCAGAGCAGTTTTCTATTTCCTTGCCCTCATCCTGCCCAATCCTGTCTCTCCTCTACTATGAAATTGTTAGATGGGTGGGAGATCAGAAGGAAGGACCAAGTTATTTTTAATTAATCATGAGGGGACATTCAGTATCCTGAGTCACTTTCTAGAAGACTCACAGCTGTGAATCTGGATTTCTCAAACAGGATGTAATGATGTCCAGGATAGCACAGGATCTAAACATGTTTCCTATGTTCTAGAGAAAGCCTCCATAGTCCCTTGGGCAATCTGTCTTTTCTGCCCTTTTAAGAAAATCAGGTATCTGTCACACAAATCTGACTTTAAAGCAACTTTGCAGTGAAAGCAAAAAGATATCATCGGCCAGCTGACAACATTTTCTCTAACCTTCAACATCCTGGTAATCATGCTTTTCACAGCCAATAAAATGTGAGGAACCAAAGGAGGAAGTTGCCAGTTTTAAAGTGAGGGTTCTGCAACTGAGGTGATTGATAGCTTCGCACAGAACTTTCCCCTTTTCACCCCGCAGCAGGCACCCCATGACCGATAAGCCTCAAGCTCCCATGTCTCTCCAAGGCACCATCCCATCTCCACGCCACGGTCTGAGACTGCATTTCCTGATACACAAATTGATTTTACTGGACAGAAACATAATTTCCGTAAAGTCTCTTCCAATTCCTTTCAAACCCTAAGGCTGATGACGAACTTACTTTGTTCAGAAATAATGCCCCTACATTATATGACTTCTAAACCAATCAAGCCTTAGTTATGTCAGAAATAAAAAGAAAGGAAACCTACAGAAAAATATAAAGCATGGCTATGATTATTCCTTTAGAAATATGGCTTCTGTTACTTCTGGGAATTAGGTCTGCAGATTTTAGCATTGCATGTTTTTATTAACATTCTTTATAAAACATTTCATAGCTTTTGTTTGTAGCAATGTGAAAAATGCAATGAGAAACACAGTCTTGTACTCAACAGATTGATTAATCTTATATAAGTTCATTTGTCTAATAATTCTAGCTGGATTCAGTCAATGGGCTGAAAAGTCCATTACAAGAGTCAGACAGCGTGATCACAGGGGGCTCAGGTTGAAACAGGAATGAACTTGATAGACTTGGAAGATTTAGGCGAGTCCTTCCATGTTCCCATACTGTTGGTGGGGCTTCGGTTGTTAGTGAAGGAAGTCTGTCTTCGGCTCGTACTGTCAGAATCTTCTCTGGTGAACGTTCGTTTCATGTTTTGGCAGCACGGGAAGCTTTGGGCACAGTCTTGCAAGAGATGGCCACTAAAAAACATGTATATCCAGGGGTTGCAGCAACTATTCAAGGAAGCCAGTAATGCAGGGATGGCGGTGGCCGGGTTTTCTGACTCTGTATGGAAGACATAAGGGGACAGCATTTAGCTAATCAAACGCAAGTAAAATCACTGGATAAACTCATTCTTTTATTGGTTCACGAAAGTGGGAAAATGTTTTGGGTCAATATAGAAAATGAAGTATTTTGTTTATCAATCGGGGAAATAGTTGGTGAATGGAAATTGCTTGGTTGTAAAATATTTTCATGAGCAAGATGCCTTGAAATTAATTCAGATATTTTAAACCACTATTAAAATATCTAAGTAGAATGAGGGAGACTTGCAAGAGGCTAAGAATATTGACTCATTTACTAATAAAGCTTTGAATCATTTGTGTTAGCACTAGCATATGCTAATAGAGACAACACTTACAGAATGGCTGCCATTTCAGTGAAATCTCGAGTCCATAGCCACATATACCAAACTGTATGCATCCTGATAACTTAAGCAAAAGTATGACACTATGGACCATGTTTAGTCATTTAAGTTTTTTTTAATATTAAACACATTCTTGTAGTAAGAACTCTTTAGAAGGGGATAGTTGAACTAGGTCCCTGAAGGATGCAGTGTTTAATTGTTTTCTTTGGCTAATTAGAAACTTCTTTTAATTTTAAAAGAAAACCCTCTTTGATTGTGGTTTGAACAACTAAATTATATTATGGAGAACGGATGAATTAAGAAATTCCAACAGTCTTTTGAACCATTTTGTGTGTGTGTAATTGCATTGTCAAACCATATAAATACAACCTTTCACAGTAGAACTAGGCACTGAGAATATACCTTTTCTAAAGATAAGAATAATTGGCAAGCACTGACACTTCCTTATTAAATATAAACTTGGGTCTTCTCACTCTTGTTATGCCAGAATAAATTACAGGTTATTTCATCAAACTTTGTGCTGATGCAAATCTTAAAGGTGATCATGATCTGTGACCAAGATTCTATTCAAAAAGAATGAAAATCATCAACATACCTACACCCAGTGAAAAAAATTAAAACATTATGTTAAGAGATGGAACACTAGCTAAATGCCAAATTGAAATGACTTAAGAATCTTCCTTCAACAAGCTTAATCTTCATACCCCTAGGACCAAGCATAAAATATGCACAATAATATTTGTTGGCTGGATGAGGAATAAATAAAACTTTAGAAAATTAAAAAAATCTTTCTTCAGGAAAAATATGTCTGTTTTACCCTTACTTTAGGGCATTTCTACAAAAATTTTACAGTGTGTTACTTTTCACAAGCTAGCAAAAAGCAGTTGTGGCAGTCTAAGTATTTCCCTGAATCCAGCAGACTTGAAAGCAGGGTATTAACACTGCTGTTACAGCTTTGACAGTAAATTTTTCTGTTTTGTAAGTGCGTGGCTGACTGGAGGACACAGTTTCTGGATTTGTGGTTTTAGGGGCTGGTTATAGTATCTTTTAACCATTCGGCTCAAGGTGTGATTCTCATTCACGAAGTTAAGAACTATGGCCCTAGAGCATGTTATGAAAAGACTCTCTCTCTGTCCCCACTTCTGTCCCCTCGACAACTCCCCCCATCCCCAACACAGAGCCCCCATTCCTTCACCTTCCTCCGCGGTCCCGACACCTACCGACCCAGGAGAAATTCTTATCCCAGGCAGACCACATCTGGATGATGAAGAAGGGCGCCCAGCAAACGATGTAGGCCGTCACGATCACGAAGGTCATCTTCACGGTGCGGATCTTGGCGCGGGAAATGGTCTTCACGCTGCTCACACACCGCGCGTGCAGGACGCCTCGGCGCAAGGCGCCTTCGCCCGCGCCCTCGGCGGGGGCGCCGGTGCCCGGGCGCCCCGCGGTCTTTCCGCGGACGTTGCGCCAGATGTGGTAGCAGATGAAACCGTAGCAGGTGCCAAGGATGACCACGGGCGCCAGGAACACGCTGCCGGTCATCCAGGTCACGTAGGCCGGGAGACCCCAGGGCTGGATGAAGTTGGCCCAGCAGTCGTAGGTCCTGGTGACGTTGCTCACCTCGACCACGGAGAAGACGAAGTACTGCGGGGTGCTCAGCACGAAACTCAGCACCCAGGCGGCGGCGATCATGAGGCGCGAGCGGCGCGCGGGCCGCTGCAGCGTCTTCAGCGGGTGGCACACGGCGATGTAGCGGTCGGCGGTCATGACCACCAGCATGTAGGCGGAGGCGAACATGGCGAACACCTGCATGTGCTTCACCACGCGGCACAGCCCGTCGGGCCCGCGGAAACGGTAGGTGATGTCCCAGCCCAGCTGGGGCAGCACCTGGAAGAAGGCGACGGCCAGGTCGGCCAGGCTGAGGTGGCGGATGAAGAGGTGCATGCGGGACGTCTTGCGAGGCGTGCGGTGCAGAGCCAGCAGCACGCTGCTGTTACCCAGCACGGCCACCACGAAAATCACGGCCAGCACGGCGATCTCCAGCTTGGCCAGCTCCTCGTTGCGCGTGTCCGCCTGCGGGCCGCCGTCTTCCCCGAGCGCCTCCGAGTCCCCGCTGGTGTTGGCACCTCCGGCAGCCAGCGGCCACCACCGGCTGGAGTTGCTCGCGGGCCCCGCGCTGGGGCCCCCGGAGAATCGCATGCGGTCCATGCAGCGCCCCCTCGGCCTCGGCGGAGGCCAGTCCCCTTCCCGCCTCCTCGCGCGGGGCGCTCCCTCCTGCCCGCGCTCGCCGCCAGCGGGGCTCTGCTCCCTCTCTTGCGGGCGTCTCCGGGCGCAGAGTCCCACCAGCCGGCTCAGCCGCTCTTGGTGGAGTCGCCCGTCTCCTTCCCTGCCCCGCCCTTTCTCAACTCTGGCGGAGCCGGGAAGGCGCGCTCCGAGTCTCCGAAAGCCC
The DNA here is from genome assembly GCF_019320065.1 of Cervus canadensis. Taxonomy (NCBI): domain Eukaryota; kingdom Metazoa; phylum Chordata; class Mammalia; order Artiodactyla; family Cervidae; genus Cervus; species Cervus canadensis. The sequence continues at coordinate 7,174,376 of NC_057410.1, forward strand.
TGGACTCCAAACTCAAATTATTAATACGGAGTCTGTTTCCCCAGATCGCGCTCCCTCTCGCCCCAGTGGTTGGAGGCTGCTCGGTGCCTACTCTCGCCACCTCCTCTCCCCCCAGGATTTTCCTTTATCCCAACTTCCTACGTCGGCGATTTGTCCTTTTTGCATCACTGCTGCAGGGGTGGGGCTGGAACGCGCGGGTTCCTCGGCGTATTGGTTGATGGTGATGCTTCCCCGCTCTTCTATTAAAAAAACAAAAACAAAACACCTCGGAGAACTGGACGCGTCAGACCTTTTCAGGGCTTCCCATCATTTCCTCAAGCCTCCGTCAAGAATCACCTTAACCCTGCATGTGACTTCAGTAGACGCGGTACCTAGAAACCCAGAGTCCACTGCCCGCTCGGGTGCTCTTGAACCTGAATTTGGCGCGGGACTCCCACCTGCGCCAGCCGGGATTTCTCCCTGCGCCGCGAGTCCGCCCATCCCTGGAGAGCCAGTCTGGCTAATTTTCATTTTCAGGACAACTCGACAACGGGAATTTCGTCTCTCACCGCCTCGCTCCTCTCCACCCTCCTCTGCAGTGTAACAGGAACTTTTTGGATGCCTGTTGTCTGTCTGCTGCCTGCGTTCGCTGACCCGAGGGACGCAGTCGCTGGTCCCGAGGCAGCCCCCGCGGCTGCCTGCGTGCACGTATCACAGAGGGGGGGAAAGGAATTTCTCTGGTTTTCCAGTTTCCTCTGGGGCTGGGAGCGGGTTTGGGGGTGGGTGGGACTTAGGAGTTTTCTCTAAATTAGATTCCTGGGGTTTTCTCCGGGAAAAGCCTGATTCCCACAGCTGGATGGGCGGGAATTGGGCCACAGGAGTCCGTGGGGACTTGATCTGCTTTACTGCCGAATCGTGGGGACATCTCTTCGGTAAACGAAGAGCAGCTGCCGGAGAGCAGCAGCCCAGGCAGCGCTGTCCAGGCCGAGCGAAAAGCCGCCAGGCTTCTTGCGCTGGTGGATGAGAAAGAGGCAACCTCTGGGCAGAAAAGAGATGCTCTGAAGCAAGAGGGAAAAGACCGCCCACCTATAGACTGGTTACTCTGGACCGCGGGAACCCAGCAGCGGGGCCGGGGACGCACAGAAATACTAACTGCCCGCTCTTTCAACTTCGGTGAAGGTACACTCGGAAGTACTGCAAGGGGGAGCTGTTTTCAGGCTGTTTCACACAAGAAGAGGCTTCCCTGGTGGCTCAGATGGTAAAGAATCTGCCTGTTATGCGGGAGACCCAGGTTCAATCCCCAGGTCGGGAAGATCCCCTGGAGAAGGAAATGGCAACCCACTCCAACATTCTTGCCTGGAGAGTTCCATGGCCAGAGGAGCCTGGTGGGCAGTATAGTCCATGAGAGTCGGACACGACTGAGCAACTAATACTTTCACTTTCACAGAAGTAGAAGGAAAAAAAAAACACAAAAACTCCACTCTGTAGATACACAAACATGACTTTTTGGTCAGAACGTATTGTGGCTATGGTAAAAATATAATTGTCTGAGAAGAATATCTATGAAATGTAGGCAAGTAAACCAGAAAATTTTCTGAGTTGCATTTCTCAATGATAATTCAACTTTGCTTCCCAGTTTATGCATGCCCAGTCTCAAGGCCGTCACACTTAAGAGTGCTGAATTCGACCTTGGGAGTCCTTCATTATGGCTGCATAAGCCTCGGTTTATGTATCTTTAAAATGGTAATGAAAGTACCTGCCTTACCTACTTATGCAGCTTCCCTTGTGGCTCAGCTGGTAAAGAATCCGCCTGATCCCTGGTTTGGGAAGATTCCCTGGCGAAGGGAAAGGATACCCACTTTGGGTATTCTGGCCTGGAGAATTCCGTGAACTACGTCCATGCAGACTCAGACACAACTGAAGGACTTTCACTTTCACTATCTACTTATGAGGTTATTTTGAGGATCAAATAAGACAATGTTCTGTATAGGGAAATTCTCTCAAACCTACAAGTTGTGCTGCATTAAGGAGTCAAAAGATTTGAAAAGTTCAGAGTTAACAATAAGTAAAAGGTTTCCAGATCACCTGTCTGGAAATATACTTTAAGCAATTAGGTAATAGTCAGTGACTCAGAGAGACAACCTTCTTTTAAGTCACAAATTATATTATTAGTGCCACATATGAGAAATAATCTTGTCTGACCCTAGTGTCCCAGGGTATTCTAAAAGTGGTCTGTTAGCCAGAACCTGGCAATTTTGTTGATCTTGGCCCTATACCTTTGAGCTTACAGGTTTCCTGAAGGATGGAATCTGCAGTACTGGGTCACCAAAGTTCCTTTTAGTATTTTTATTCCAGAGAGAGGGTGTGGTAGACTCTCAGGAAATCACTCATCAGTGTCAAGCCCTCTGATTAAATAATCAAACTATATACAAATTGTGAAAATAATTTGTTAGGTTACATTGGCCACACAGTTGGAAGATACTCATCCTCAGTGGACAATAGTACTAACTGTCATGGATTGAGTATATATATATACACACATTTATATGTTACATAGGAATATGTGTGTGTGTGTGTTGCAAATTCCAGAACCCAGTCCCTCTTTTAACCCACACAGTTTTAAAATTGTATCTGTCTTGGTTTTACTGGTTCTCTGTTCAAAGGGAACTAGGAGCACTGAAATACTCAAGTACCTGCTGTGAAAATCATTCAGTGGCTGGTAAAGGAACTGTGGTCCTAAAATATGAAAAGAAGATAGTCAGCATTTCCTGTGCTGACTGTTTCTTAAGCTTTATCTTCAAGCAATTTGTATTTCCTCTGTACTGGTATGAGGACTTATTACTTTCACCATCTTACTCTCAGTGGATTTCAGTTAACATATTGTGGGGGTAAAATGATGAAAAGAAAAAAAATGGACATTGTCCTGGAGTAACCTTTCTCTCTACCAGTCTTCCTTTCTCCCAGTTTGCAGTTGTCCTAGAATAACCTTTCTCTGCCAGTCTTCCTTTCTCCCAGAGTGCAATTCCAGATGTTTAAGATATATTTCAAGTAATGGAAACAGGCATCTCTTTCCCTTACTAGCTGTATGACTTTGTTTTAATCTTTGAGCTTCAGATTGTTTATCTATAAAATCTTGGTGATAAAACATAGTGCACTATCTACAAAGATTATATAACTGTTTAAGTTTCTGGCATTTCATGGGTATTCAAAACATTATTTCTCCCTTTCTGCCCAAATATGTAAATATCCTCCATATTACTTGTTATATAGCCAATAAGATGTTTCCTTCCAATTAAAGCAGCATTTCCCCAACCCCCTTCTTTGCAATAGAATATAATGGTATGTTTTCTAGAAGAAAAGAATTCCACAGTTGAGTACATTGGGGGAAGTGCTATATTGCATCTCATCCTCTCCTAGAGATTCATATATAAAAAAACCTCTGAGAAACCTACTTAACTGTGTTTGTCAATATTTCAGTAAGCTTTTTGACCACGGAAAAGACTCATCCTTTTACTTTCCCCATGAAATAGTGATGAACATGCCACAGGACAGTGGGTAGAGTTTGAAGAATACTGAGTAAATGTACTTGGAGTTTCAGAACACTTGGGGACTACCACCAGACTTAGTCAAATCAAGAAGTCCAGGGGCAGGGATGCCCAACATCAATGGGCTACACTTCGTTTATCATGTCGCCTTATGCACTGCTTTATAGCCTCAATCAGTATACTCTTCTTCTCCTTAAACTTGCAGTTTGCTTCCCCTTTCTTAGTGAGAAAGGGGAAGAAATTGGATAGCCACAGGAGCATCCATTTTATTTCTGTCACCCACAGAAATACTCTGATGCCTTCCCTTCAATTACAGGTTAATGACACTCTATTAAAAGTTAAAGGGATGTAGTCTGGTATTCATACAGTTACTTCTAGCAAATCAATAAATATTTGTTGCACATCACTCTGCTAGGTCTTGGGCTGGATACAAAGAAGTATGTAATGGTCACTAACATTTAGTAAACACTTTAGGCCAGGCACTCTTGCAAGTGCTTTACCTCATTTAATTCTCCTAGTGACCCTATAAATGGTGTACTCTTATTATTTTACCTTACATTTGAAGAAACAGATGCACAGAGATGTTGAACAACTAGCCTTTGGTGACACAGTGGCTAGTAGTGGAACAGGATTTGAACAGAAGCAGCTGACTCTGGCAGAATTTATAATCTTAACTGTTACACTGCGCTCCCACTAGTGAACCTCATGTTCTCACACCTTAAAGACTCATCTGGGGGTACTTATTTGGTTATTTAACATTTTATCTTTTTGGTGGGTTCTCCTTTAAGCCGAAGAGATCAGGTGGGATCTGCTCCAGTTTCTATATATCTTTGGGTTTTCTCTTTAGTAAATTAAGTACAGGGCTTCTCAAGTGGTTCAGTGGTAAAGAATCCACTTGTCAATGCAGGAGACACAGGTTCGACACCTGGGTCAGGAAGATCACCTGAAGAAGGAAAGGGCAATCCACTCCAGTATTCTTGCCTGGGCGCCATGGAATTGCAAAAGAGTGGGACACAGCTTAGCGACTAAACAACAACAACAAAACTAAGATAGTAGTGTTCAGCTAAAAATAAGAGAGAGCAGTGACATTTGCCAGTATTGAGTAAGCTCGTAACTCATGAGCTAAAAGTTTTATATTATTTCATTTACTATTTCAAATAATATTTTAAAATGAACTGAATATAGGGATACACTTATTATTATCCCACTTTACAGATTAATGACACAAAGGTTAGGGAGGTTAAGCAACTTAACCAAAGTCACAAGACTCCAGGTGGCTGGGCTGAGTCACCCATCAGCCCATCTGAAGTCCAGGCCTGGGTTCTGACCTCTACACTGCACTGTTTCCCGTATACATCACAGGAACTTAACACATATCTGCAGAATTAACACACGTAATAGAAACTGGGTTTTGAGTGCTGAAGGAACATAAAACTCAGAAAGTGCTTGATGATTGAATAAATTAGGGAAGAGTTCTTCAGGAGTTATTTTTGAGCACCTGAATCTCTCTAGTGTCTTAAATGTTCTAGTCATCTCTCTGCCTTACTGCCAGGTAAGTGCATATATGATTTTCAAATCACCCATTGAATCTCTGTCATACAAACACACACAAGGGATTCTACAAAATGATGCATGTCAAACGTGAACAAATGTCAGGTCTTCATTATAGTTACTCTATGGAGTCAAATGAAGAATGAGAACATGATTTGGTTCTATTTATATATGATTAAAATTGGCTTGCAGGTTAGTGTACAGAGCTATGGCATTAGAGAAAGTCTACTAAGCCCAACAGAATCTTAAGAATCCTAGTATTTATTGACAAAAAATTGAAATCTTACAACTTGTTGAAAATTTAAAATTTTCATTATAAGTCAGTCAAGGCAGCAGATTTTCCAAGAGAAAAGATTTCTAAATTCATTATTATTTATATCATATGTTCAGAAAATGTTTGCATTTAAAAATTATATGGTGAATTTAACTTAAAACTTTAAAAATAAAAGCTCATTTAAAACACTGAGTTTAAGAATTTTGCTCCGGATGAACTAATATTTATTTGGGTTCTCTGCATATTTATGGTTCAACAACTTTGATATTATGCTTAGCATTTGATAGTCATCAAGACACATTCTTTTAGCAAGCTGGCATCATTGAGCCTGTCTCTGTGTATTCATTAACTCCTTTTCTCACAAGAGAAAAGATTTATGTTGTGTGAAGGGTGCTAACATCAGGAATCATGATACTATCATTATTTTGTTTATCTACTATGAACACTAACTTTGTAAAATAGAAAAATAATTCTGCTTGCTTCTCCTTTTCTTTTTTGAGATTTGACAGGTAGTTTTGAAGAAATGCATTCTATTTCTATTCTTCATCCACTCCACCCACCTCTTTTGCCTGCCACCTCACACACACTTGCCAGATGCTTTAAGGTTTCTGAAAGCCTCTTTTTTTTTCCTATTGCCAGGGAGGAAAATTATTTTTTCTGTTAGGATTTTCATGGTAATAATAACATATTTACAACTAATTTATCCCTGGATATAGCAGACATGTTGCCTGAGAAAAGGTTTAATCTATTTGAACTATAACCTCTATGTACATGTGAGAATTTCTTAGGTGTAATTTCTTTAGATATATTTAAGATATAGTTATAAAATAGGAGAGGCTGAAATATGTGGAGCTTTGCCTCTGTGTTCCCAAACAGATTTTTATCTGAATATATTTTCTGACTATGTGTAAGTCAGTGGTTAGAAGTAAGTGATTACATGGTAAGTCATAAAATAAATATGAGGACATTACTATTATATTTCCTAAGTACCTGCAATCAAATGGATGTCTGATGCTCTTTACTCATTCCCACATGGAATACACTATTAAAAAGAAAGAATTAGCATGTAACTGATCTTCAGGAAAGATTTTGTACTTTTGCAGAATCTTGCTTAACTTTGTATTTGAAAAGCCAGTCCATCTTTTCAAGAATTCAGCTATTCTTTCAATGAGGACCTATCACTGCCACATAGCATTTTAAAAAGCTGCTTCACACGGCTAAATCACATAAGGATTTGTTTTGTCATAATGAAATGGTAACTTGGAGTACCCAACTGTAGAAGTCCTGGGCATACAAAAAAATCTGAAGCATATTTTTAATATTACTTTTACTGATTATGAATAAGGGAAGAGGAAAAAAAAGCTATATGAATTTTCTCTTTGAGGGAGGAGAGTTTTGACCCCCTATATCTCTTACATTCTGTCTTCACCCCAGCCTTCAATCTGCCCAGTACACACAATGCTGATTACAGATACCTCTTTACTCACATCAATGTTCATTGCCTAAGGTTAAATTTCTGGAAGTAGAATAATGAGGCCAAAGGTTATATAAAATTTTGACCTTATTATCACGTCACAATATGCCAGCCTAGTGATGCCATATGTAATAATTAATCAGCAATGCTTGGAAGGGCCCATTTTCCACAGCTTTATGGTCATGGAATCTCTTCATTAAAAATTTCTTTCTAAATTTGATAAATGAATAAATAATTAATTGAATGTGTATGATTGATAAATAATGAGGCTAAATATTTTATAAATGTCTTATCTAATTATATTTCTTATTTTGCAAATTAGTTACATTTTTGGGTACATCTCTGGTAGCATTCTTGGTTTTCTATTTTTTTTTATTTGGAAGCATTCTAATTTATATATCTATATATGATACTTTCTCCAGTTTATCTTTCATTGGCCTTATTCAATTTGCTTTTAAATTGTTTCTTTGTTTTCTGGTGAGACTGAATATATTTTAAAATATTTCTGACTTTTAATATTTTTTCTTTTGTATATTGCTTACATCTATCTTTTGATTCATTTTCTATTTGAATATACCTTTTTTTGATATTGATTGGTAAGACTTATGGGCCTTCCCAGGTGGTAAAGAACCTGCCTGCCGAAGCAGGAGACATAAGAGACATGGGTTCAACCCCTGGGTTGGAAAGATTCCTCTGGAGGAGGAAATGACTAACCACTCCAGTATTCTTGCCAGGATAAGCCCCAAGTACAGAGGAGTCACAAAGAGTCACAAAGAGTCCACAGCTCACAAAGAGTCAGACATGATTGAAGTAACTTGTCATGCACACATGGTGAGAATTATGTGCACCTATTTATATATTCTTGCAATAAAGAAGTTTTTAGTTTTTCTCTAGTCATATTTATCAAATATTTCCTTCAATGACATGATGAGAAAGTCTTTTTTGTAAATTGAAATTATAGTTGCTATGTATATACACATTTTTATTGATGTACATTGCTAACTTTTAGGTTTTTATGTCACTTGGAACTTATTTTGTGTAAGGAGTGAATCAGGGATTCTACTAAACATTTCCAACGTCTAATTATTCCAATATCATTTATCCAAGAAACAATTCTCAGGCACCCTCCAGTCCATTAACCTGCTAACTCTTACTGTCCACCATCATTCTCTAGGTCCTCTCTTACCTTCTTACCTATTTTATGTTCGATAGTCCATTGGTTTCATTAATTCTTTTGAATTCTCATTTCTCCTTGCCCCCTCTTTTTTTTTTTAAAGGTGTACTTCCCATGGAAAATAACTACTTTTGGTTAAATGCAGTTTTGTTCTTGTTGTAGAGCAGCTGAAATTGATGAGAAAAACACAACGACTGGTCTAATTTTACATTGCAAGTCACAAACCTCAAGGGGTTTATAATGTCCAGCAATCCTAGTATAGTTACCAAGCTATATAGTATCCCACTTGGCAAGATAAAACTTTAACACTTTCTTTTTTTTTTTTTTACTCTTTTAAAAACAATTATTTATTTGGCTCTGCTGGTCTTAATTGTTTTAGCCACTGGAACATCAGGGAAGCCCCTGAGCTTCATCCTTATTTCACAAGAAATGTATGTACATCGGAGGAGAACTTGGCACCACTCCCTCTATCGATTTGCCTGCAGCCATACCCACATCTTCTGCCTCTGCTGCTTTATAGTGTCAATTTCCCAACCTTCTCACAGGTTCACTGGATCTCTTCCTCTCTCAACTTCTTAGGGGTTTTGCTTCTGGAATCATCAGTTTTTCCCTCTCAACTGATTTGTTCCCATCAGCTTATAAGTATGCTGTAATATCTCCCATCTTAAAACTTTCCCTTGACCTCATAAACCCCAGAGTTTTTGCTCCATCTCTCTGCTCCCCTCTGTAGCAGAAAAGCCCATCTATATATGCTGTTCCCAGTTCTCTTCCAAGCCTCCTTTTTCTTACAGTTGCAAATGAAATATTATATCATAGAACATTTGATAATATATATGCAATTAAGGCTATGAATTGTAAAAGCAGAATCGTTACCCTTGAACTTATCACCTTGTTCAACAATTAAAACAACACTTAGCTTTTACCTGTATCTTCCTTCTTTTACCCTCTTGCCTTCTCACCAACCATCAGTTCAGTTCAGTTCAGTCGCTCAGTCATGTCCAACTCTTTGCGACCCCAGGGACTGCAGCACGTGAGGCTTCCCTGTCCATCACCAACTCCTGGAGCCTACTCAAGCTCATGTCCATTGAGTCGGTGATACCATCCAACCATCTCATCCTCTGTTGTCCCCTTCCCCTCCTGCCTTCAATTTTTCCCAGCATCAGGGTCTTTTCCAATGAGTCAGTTCTTTGCATCAGGTGGGCAAAGCTTCAGCATCAGTCCTTCCAATGAATATTCAGGACTGATCTCCTTTAGGATGGACTGGTTGGATCTTCTTGCAAGAGACGCTCAAGAGTCTTCTCCAACACCACAGTTCAAAAGCATCAATTCTTCAGAGTCAGCTTTCTTTATAATCCAACTTTCACATCCATACATGACTACTGGAAAAATCACAGCTTTGACTAGACAGAGCTTTGTTGGCAAAGTAATGTCTCTGCTTTTTAATATGCTGTCTAGGTTGGTCATAACTTTTCTTCCAAGGAGCAAGCGTCTTTTAATTTCATCTGCAGTGATTTTGGAGCCCCCTAAAATAAAATCTGTCACTGTTTCCATTGTTTCCCCATCTATTTGCCATGAAGTGATGGGACTGGATGCCATGATCTTAGTTTTCTGAATGTTGAGTTTTAAGCCAACTTTTTTACTCTCCTCTTTCACTTTCAACAAGAGGCTCTTTAGTTCCTCTTCACTTTCTGCCATGAGGGTGGTGTCATCTGCATATCTGAGGTTATCGATATTTCTCCAGGCAATCTTGATTCCAGCTTGTGCTTCATCCAGTCCGGCATTTCTCAGGATGTATTCTGCATATAAGTTAAATAAGCAGGGTGACAATATATGTTATATTTTTTTGTTCTTTCACTTGGTAAAAACAAATGATTGTATTATAGTTGTGTGTGTGTGTGTGTGTATACACATATATGTATGGGCTTAGAGAGAGTGTTCCCTCACAATATATTGTCTGATTTTGCTCAATTTTTAGCTATATAGTGATAATATATTATATATAAACCTATATAACTTGCTTTTCATCACTCCAAGTTAAAAATACTAAAATTCATCCATGTTGTTACATAGACTACAGTTCATTTATTCTAACTATAGTATACTGTTCATTCTATAAATATGCTATGATTCATTTTCCTGTCAATGAACAGTTGGAAAATTTTTAGTTTTTTCTTCTTATAAATAATGCTACTGTGGACATTCTTGTTTATTTCTCTTGGCACACATGTACAAGTGATATTTAGGGAACATATCTATGAGTAGAACTGCCAGGTCATAGCATACGTGAATATCCACATTGTCTTCCAAAGTAGTTCTTTCATCAGCAGTAGTTTAGTTCCCATTATTTCATATTGTTGCCAACACATGTTATTATCAGATTTAATTTTCATCAATCTAGAGTAAGTGGTCTGTCTGTGTGGCCTTAATTTGCGTATTATTGGTTACTAAGAATGTTGAACACATTTTCATTTGTTTATTTGCCATTATTATTTTTCTTTCGTTTGTGTGTAATGCTTCTTTCTATAGGTTGCCCAGTTTTCTACTTGTTCTTTGCCTTTTTTCTTAATGATTTATACAATTCCCCATATATTTGGATACTAATCCACAGTATATCTTTTTGTTTAGTTTGAGGTTAGTCTTTCCTTCTACTGATGCTGTCTTTTCATAAATAGCAGTTCTTAATTTTACTGTACCTGAGTTTCCTGGTTTTTTCATTTATGACTAGCCTAAGCAATATCTTTCATGTTTTGCCTAAGAAATTCTTTCCAATATCAAGACTTTATAGATATTTTAATATTTTCTTCTCATAAAAGATTTTAAATTCTGTTTACACATTTAAGCCTTTAACCCACTTGAAAATGATTCTCATTGATGGTTGGAGGGAAGGATCTATTGCCGTTGTTTAGTTCATATAGATGACTGATTTAGAAGGATTTGTAAGGGAAAAAACCTTCTCCTTCCCCTGTTTATCTGCAATGACCAAACTCTGTCATAAATCACATTTTCCTGTATATGTAAATTTTTGAGATTGTCTGTTCCTATTCCAAACCCACGCTGTCTTATTATTACATTTTTGACTTCAGGTCTTGATGTCTGTTTGGACAATTAGCCCTCTTTTGCCTTTTCCTCTGCCCTCTCTCCCTCCCCTTCCCCGAGTCAGATAGTTTAAGCTAACAGTGTTGCTTATGGTGGGAACCTTGGGCCACAGCGCATCAGTTTTGCCTCTGGAGGTGCTGGAGACTGGACCCTGAGAAACTAGGTCCATCGTGTGGGCACTTCATGCCTGCGTGTCTGACTCTCCTATGCTGCGGCTCAGGTGAGCTTCCCTGGTTGGCAGTACTTGTTGCCGCGCATTGTCCTTGGGAGGATGGAGGACTGTCTGTATGACTCCATGGGGGTGAGGATAAGTGGAGTCTCACGCTTGTTCTCCCCTGAACCCTGCCCTCTGGGTCTTTCTTCTTTGCTGATTTTTATCTGTATCATTTGCTGTAAACGTGAGTATAAGAGCTATTGTGAGTTCTCTGAGTTCTTCCGGAGAATCATTGAATCACTTCCTCTAGGTTCAATGGATTTAGAGTAAAACATAGACATCTCTATTTATAACAAGCATGTAGGGGGGTCTGTGGGTTGTGCTTTGAAAAACACTGAAATATCCACTGCCATGAGAACTCATCCTGCTTTGAAAGTGCAAGTGCAAGTGCAAGTCGCTCAGTCGTGTCCGACTCTTTGCCACCCCGTGGACGATGCAGTCCATGGAATTCTCCAGGCCAGAATACTGGAGTGGGTAGCCTTTCCATTCTCCAGGGGATCTTCCCAACCCAGGGATCGAACCCAGGTCTCACGCATTGCAGGCGGATTCTTTTTTTTTTTTTTTGCAAGCGGATTCTTTACCACAATAGTTACCATTAAAATACTTCACATTCCATGACTGCATATCCCGGAGTGACGAGCCACCAGGTGTGTCTTCCCCTCTACCTCCGACCACAGGGTTCTGGGTAGAAGTGTTTGAGTTGGGAAGGGACAATCAGAGGTGTTATATCTGTTGCCCACTCAGCTTACATTAGTTCAACTGTATGTATGTCACAGAGGGAAGAGAGAACCTGGGAAGGCAGTGCAGTGCACTCTGGTTGTATTTCCACCTATTAAGCATATGCCCTGGAAGGAGGATAAAATGAGTCTATTCTCACAGTTTGGTTCAGTTCCCATTATCGCTCATCTTGAAATGCTGTGTGTGATCCAGTATATTCATTCCAACAACAATATCCTCTGTCAAAAGCCAGCTATGTTTTCTAGCTTCTAATGCTATGGAAGACACTGATTGTGTTTGACTCAGAGAGGTAGTATGTTCATCTGCATGAAGCCTTACTTGGAGAATTTTCATGGGTCATTTGGACTGTAGCAGTTTTCTGCCTTTTTTTTTTTTTTTTTTTATTAGTTGGAGGCTAATTACTTCACAGCATTGCAGTGGGTTTTGTCATACATTGACATGAATCAGCCATGGATTTACATGTATTCCCGATCCCGATCCCCCCTCCCACCTCCCTCTCCACCCGATTCCTCTGGGTCTTCCCAGTGCACCAGGCCCAAGCACTTGTCTCATGCATCCCACCTGGGCTGGTGATCTGTTTCACCATAGATAGTATACATGCTGTTCTTTTGAAACATCCCACCCTCACCTTCTCCCACAGAGTTCAAAAGTCTGTTCTGTACATCTGTGTCTCTTTTTCTGTTTTGCATATAGGGTTATCATTACCATCTTTCTAAATTCCATATATATGTGTTAGTATGCTGTAATGTTCTTTATCTTTCTGGCTTACTTCACTCTGGATAATGGGCTCCAGTTTCATCCATCTCATTAGAACTGATTCAAATAAATTCTTTTTAATGGCTGAGTAATATTCCATGGTGTATATGTACCACAAGTTTTTCGCTTTTTTGCTGACTTTAGGACCTCACCTGGTTTCATACCAAACTTCCCTGAACTGACGGGTGGTCAGGATTCTTAACAGTCTCTGAAAATGCTAATGGGGTGTTTATATGTTTTCTGTGTGGAGCAAAAGCTTTGAAATTAATCATTAGCTAATAAATTAACAAATTTCTAGAACAGAGGGGCCATGGCTGAACCTTTCTGTGCATTATTTACCAATGGGTTGTGCTGTTTGGTTTGATGAGATGACCACAGCATTATTCTTTCAAATTAACTTCATCTGTCTTAGAGATTGTGGAAATGTTTCCAAGATTCTTGCAAATACTTGATCTCTTTCCCTTGATTTCCAGAATTTCATGGTTTTTTGTGTATCCATGTGTGTATTTTAATGGGAATTTACAAGTAAGCATATTGGGTACTATTAGCTAAATCTTTTCTAAAACAGGAAGTTTCTTAAAACACTTTTAACACTGTGTTAAATGTCTCCATTGGAAGCGTATTTTATTTTAATATACATTCAAATGAGAAAATTACCACCATGTTATGACAAATATTTTTCTAGTTTAATACTGATTATTTCCTTATATGTTTTGATGCTGAAAATAACTACCCATTTTCAACAGCATCCTTGTTTCCTACAATTTCAGTGCTTTTCCAAATTCTCAGCTTTTTTTGTGGGTCCTAATATAGTATTATTTAAGCAAATAGATAGCTGATGCTTCTTGGTGATGGTGTTAAAACTTAGAACTTCATGTCTCATAAGAAACTAATCTTGGGAAGGTATACCATTTAGAATAATTCCATTACATATTTTGGAGCTTAGAGTTTCTGTCTTACCATGCTTTCTGTCTTTAAGGAATTGTCACAGTGCCTCCCCCAATAAGACTCTGTATGTGCATTTGTCAATTTAAACCATTCAGAAAGTTGTTTTGTCAAAGCAGAGTACTGTGGAAAGGCAGCATTAAATTAATTCTTGTCTTTCCTGATAACTGTCTTCATACCAACTTATTTTACTTTTAATGTTCTATCTTTTTAAATTAAGATATTATTAATAGTTGGCTGATAGTCTCTGAGTCTATCCTCAGTTCTTTTCATTCTTTTTACTTTATTCTGCTCCTTAGAACTTATTTCCACCATTTTATCTTCCAGCTCACTGATTTGTTCTTCTGCTTCAGCTATTCTGCTATTGATTCCTTCTAGAGTATTTTTAACTTCAGTAATTATATTGTTTGTCTTTGCATATTTATTCTTTAATTCTTCTAGGTCTTTGTTAATTGATTCTTACATTTTCACCATTTTGTTTTCAAGATTTTTGAAACATCTTTACTATCATTATTCTGAATTTTTTTTCAGGTAGTTTGCCTATTTCCTCTTCATTTATTTGGACTTCTGTGTTTCTAGTTTGTGTTCCTTCATTTGTTTAGTATTTCTCTGCCTTTTCATATTTTTTTTAACTTACTGTGTTTGAGGTCTCCTTTTCCCAGGCTTCAGGGTTGAATTCTTTCTTCCTTTTGGTTTCTGCCCTCCTAAGTTGGGTCCAGTGATTTGTGTAAACTTCATATAGGGTGAGATTTGTGCTGGGTTTTTGTTTGTTTGCTTGTTTGTTTTTCCTCTAATGGGCAAGGGCTGAGTGAGGTGGTAATCCTGTCTGCTGCTGATAGGTTTGTGTTTTTGTTTTGTTTGTTGTTTAGATGAGATGTCCTGAGCAGGGTGCTACTGGTGGTTGGGTGATGCCAGATCTTGTATTCCAGGGGTTTCCTTTATGTGAGTTCTCACTATCTGATACCCTCTAGGGTTAGTTCTCTGGTAGTCTAGGGTCTTGGAGTCAGTGCTCCCATTACAAAGGTTCAGGGCTTGATCTCTGGTCAGGAACGAAGATTCCACAAGTGGTTTGTTATGGCATTAAGTGAGATTAAAACAAATATCCAAAAACAAGAAACCAAAGATGAACCCTAGACAAATGGCAGTTACAAAATCAGGGAAATAATAATTAAAATAATGGAATATAAACATATACATATACACCCATGATCTAAGTCAAAACAGTCCAACAAAAATAAAGAACAATAGATTGACCAAGCAAACAAAGGAAACCAAAAATTATATCTACCAGAACATAACTAAGTTAAGCAGAAATTGGAAAACAAAACTAAAGCAAAGTGCCAACTGGGGAATAAAGCAATGAAAATAAAACTAACAAATATGTTGAGAGGAAAGGAAAGAATAGACATGCAAAGCTAAATAGAGGTAGATGAATAAGATTTATATACATTAAAGATTAACTGCAAGGGGAAAAGAACAGTAGGAAGGGCAAATGAAGGAATAAATGTATAAAAAATATAATAGGTTTAAAAAAATTAAATATTAAAATTATAAAAAAGAGAAAAAAATGGAAGAAAGGAAAAAGGAAAAAAAGGAAAACTTCACAGAACTGTAAAAGCCCAACATAGAGGCAGAGGTTTTTAACAACAATCAAAAGTGTGACTGAATATACACACATATATATATATACACCCATAAGCAAAGTCAAACAGTCCAACCAAAATAAAATACAACAGATTGACCCAGCAAAAAAGGGAATCAAAAATTATGTCTACCAAAACAAAACTAACTAAAGCACAAACTGGAAAACTAAACTAAAGCAAGGTGCCAATTGGGGAATAAAGCAATGAAAATAAAACTGATAAATATGTTGAAAGGAAAGAAAAGAAAGAATGAATAGATATGCAGAGTTAAATAGAGGTAGATAAAGAAGATTTGTATATATATTAAAGATCAAGGGGAAAAGAACAGTAGGAAAAGCAAACAAAGAAATAAATGTAGAAAAAATAACAATAGGTTTAAAAACTAAAACTTAAAATAAGAGAAAAGAAAAAAAAAAAAGGAAAACTCCCAGAACTGCAAAAGCCCAACGTAGAGGCAGAGGTTTATTACAACAATAAAAAAAATGTAACTGAGGAGAAAAAAGAAAATAAAAAGCTCAGTTAGATTTCACAGTACTGATAAAATCAACAACCACAACGCGGGGCAGGGGGCGGGGTGGAGAAAAAAAAGAAAAAATTCCAAAAGAATCTACAGAACAAGTCAAAACATAGGAATAATAAATGTTTTTCTTGAGTCAGTGCTGTCAGCGTCCTTTCCCTCGCTGGGAGTCACAGCCCACCTCCCCTCCCTAGGAAGCCCCGTGACACTGTGCTGATCTCTGGACCTGCTGTGGGGGCAGCTGAGATTCAATCTGGTCCTCCTCCTCTGCGTTCTTGCCTCCAATGTCCACAGCTCTCAGAACGAGTGCATTTTCTTTTGTGGGCATTCTCAATGACCTTTAATATATTCCAGAGAGATAGCGTCTGCTTAGTTGATCGTGTGGATTTAATCTGCAGCTTGTGCAGGTGGTGGGAAGGTTTTAGGTCTTCTTCTTTAGTCACACTGCCCCCAGGTTTCAATTGTGGCTTTATTTCCACCTCCGCATGTGGGTCGCCCACTGGGGTTTGCCCCTGAGGCTGTCCTGGAGGACTTGGGTTTGCCCCCGTGAGGGCCAGGTATGGAGCTGGTGCAGCTGCTTGGGTCTCAGGGGCTCTGGCAGCACCGGGTACTCAGGGGAGTTGGCGGCTGGGGCAGCAGGAGATATAGTGCTTTAGAAGGGCATGACAACCAGGATTGGCCAGTGCACTCCAGTATTCTTGCCTGGAGAACCCCCCTCCCTGACAGAGAAGCCTGGCAGGCCACAGTCTACAGGGTCGCAAGGACTCTGACACTACGGAAGCGACCCTGCGTGCGTAGGCGCAGGACTTCCTGGCCTGTGGCAGCTCTGCCCAGTGAGGGTTGAGCGTGAAGGTGGTGCATCTGCTTGGCTTGCGGGGACCCTGGTGGCGCCCAGTGTGCAGGGACACGGGCTGCCTCTGCCGCGGGAGTTATGGCCCCATCAGAGTCTTTTCTCGAGCCTCTTGTAGCTGGCGATCAGCAGGCCTCTTTGGCCAGTCTTTCTCCGTAGCTCCGTGCATTCAGGCAACTGAAGAGGGCTCCCTTGCCTGGGGTCCTACTCTGCTGTTCCGCAGGTCAGGCACTTAGAGGTCCCCGCTGGCTGGGGTCCTGGTCTGTAGATGGGCGCGTCAGTCACTTAAAGGGGCGCCCTGGGTGGGGTCCTACTCTGGTTCAGGGTGTTGGGCCTTTGATGGGCCAGCCTCTCTATTGTTCAGCTGCCCATGCTGGCGTGTGGGGAGGAGAGAGGCTGCGGTGATGGCTCCACCCCCTACAGGTGACTCAGCAGTATCACCTTGCTTCCATGGCTGCCCGGCTTTCCTCCACAGGCATTTCCTACCACAATCTCCTCCCTCACATCCCCTCCATACGTCTCTCCATAGTCAACAGCAGCCCTTCCCTGGGGATTGCTCCACAATCCCTAAATTCCAGTTCCCAGCCACTGCGCCTTCCAGGGGACCTGCGTGTCTGTCCGGGGTGTGTATGACTGCGACAAGGAGTGTCTGATTCTCATTCCATTTTAGGCTGCCACAGATCAGCTGTTTCACTCTCAGCCTTAAATGTTTCTCTTCTGACTCAGATAGTTGCCCCAGTATGGGGATCAGACCCCTGCTTCAGTTCCCCCACCTGCCGAGGGCAGGTCCAGTCCTACTATCACTCCTGTTTTCCCCCTAGTTTCTTCATCCTACCAAGTTTTGCATGGGTTTATATACTCTTTTCTGATACTTCTGTCCGCTCTTAGCTGGTGTTCTGCATTCACTTCTGTGTCCGAAGGTGTGTTCCTGATGTATCCATGGAGAGAGATGTACTCCACGTCCACCGTCTCCTCTGCCATCTTGTTCTCCCAGTATTTGTCTTTGTCTGATGTTTCATTTAGCATAATACTCTCTAAGTCTGTTGTGGAGTTTTCGTTGAGGAAATATTTTAACTGCAAATTTAATGTATTTATTAAGTATAGGTCTACTTGTTATCTATTTCTTCTTGGGTAAGTATCTTTAGTTTGTATCTTTAATGGAATTTTTCCATCTAGTCTTAAGTTGTTGATTTATTGACATAGATTGTTCATAATATTCCCTTGTTGTGGTAGTGTTCAGTCACTAAATTGTGTCCGACTCTTTGCAACCCCACGGACTGTAGCATGCCAGGCTCCTCTGTCCTCTGCTATCTCCCAGAGCTTGCTCAAATCATGTCCATTGAGTCCATGATGCTATCTAACCATCTCATCTTCTGCCACACCCTTCTCATTCTGCCTTCTTTCCCAGCATCAGGGTCTTTTCCTGTGAGTCGGCTCTTTGCATCAGGTGACCAAAGTGTTGGAACTTCAGTTTTAGCATTGGTCCTTCCAATGCCTATTCAGGGTTGATTTCTTTTAGGATTGACTGGTTTGATCTCCTTGCTGTCCAAAGACTCTCCAGAGTCTTCTCCAGCACCACAATTTGAAAGTATCAATTCTTTGGTGCTCAGACTTCTTTATGGGCCAACTCTCACATCTTTACATGACTACTGGAAAAACCATAGCTTTGACTATGTGGATCTTTGTTGGCAAAGTGATGCCTCTGCTTTTTAGTAGGCTGTACACTGCCTAGGTTCGTCATAGCTTTTCTTCCAAGGAGCAAGTGTCTTTTAATTTCATGGCTGCAGTCACCATCCACAATGATTTTGGAGCCCAAGAAAATAAAATCTGTCACTGTTTCCACTCTTGCCCCATCTATTTGCCATGAGGTGATGGGACCAGATCCCATGATCTTAGTTTTATAAGCTATTCCCTTACTATCATGTTAATATTTGTGGAAATTTTAGTGATTGCACCTTTCTTTTGTTCCTGATATTCTTAATTTGCACTTTTCTTTTTCTTTCCCTGATCACTCTGGTTAGAGGTTTATCAATTTTATTGATCTTCTCAAAGAATCATAGTATTAGCTGCCACATTATACATGAGCACAAATTTAGTTGTCTAAAGCAAGACAAATTTAGTATCTTGTAGTTTCTTTGGGTCAGGAGTCGACATGGTACAACTGATTCATCTGCTTAAGGTTTCAGGAGGCTGAAATCAGGGACTTAGGTCTCTAATGAGGCTTGGGATCCTCTTCCAAGCTCACTCCTTGTTGGCAGAATTTATTTCCTTGTGTCTCTGTGGCTGAGGTACCCATCTTCTTTCTAACAGTTAGTTAGAGAGTGCTTTGAGCTCCTACAAGGCTTTCTCACAACCTTGTCCCTAGCCTCTTTCTTTCCCAACATGATATCTTACTTCTTGAACCAATATGAGAACACCTGCTACTTCTTCTTATCCCTTAAGGATTACCTGATTTTTATCTTCCTTTTTGACTAATTCATAGTCAACTGATTAAGGACCTTTATTTAAACCTGCAAAACCTCTTGCTCTGTAGTGTCGCATAATGACAGGAGAGAGGTTCTATCATAGTCACCTGTCTTCCCTGCACTCAGGCTTCCCAGGTAGCTCAGCTGATAAAGAATCCACCTGCAACACCAGATCCCTGTTCGAGTCCTGGATTGGGAAGTACCCTGGAGAAGGGACAGGCTACTCATTGCAGTATTCATGGGCTTCCCTGGTGGATCAGATAGTAAAGACTCCACCTGCAATGCAGGAGACCTGGGTTTGATCCCTGGGCTGGGAAGATCCCCTGGAGGAGACCAAGGCAACCCACTCCAGTATTCTTGCCTGGAGAATCCCGTGTACAGAGGAGCCTGGCAGGCTGCCGTCCACGGGGTCACAAAGAGTCAAACACGACTGAGTGACGAAGCACAGCACCGCTTCCTGCACCCGAGGAGAGAGGATTATGCAGACGGGATAGACTTGGGGGGTGTGTCTTGGTGGGCCATTTTAGAATTCTTCCCACCACAATCAAACTTTGTTTTCATTGACTCTTCTATTGTTTTTCTTCTTTATAATTTTTTCTTTCTCTAATTTTTCCTCTGATACTTATTGCTTCTTCTATTTGCTTACTTTGGCCACCTGATGTGAAGAACTGACTCATTTTAAAAGACCTTGATGCTGGGAAAGATTGAAGGTGGAAGGAGAAGGGGACGACAGAGAAAGAGATGGTTGGATGGCATCACTGACTCAATGGACGTGAGTTTGAGTAAACGCTGGGAGTTGGTGATGGACAGGGAGGCCTGGCATGCTGCAGTCCATGGGGTCGCAAAGAGTCGGACACGACTGAGCAACTGAACTGAAGTGAACTAAGTAAATTTTTATTTTGCTCTTCACAAATTGGAAAAGTAGGTTATCAATTTGAGACCTTTCTTCTTTTCTCTTGTAGGCATTTATGCTCTCAGTTTACCCCCATGTATTTCTTCAGTGGTATCCCACAAATATTACTGTGTTGTACTTTCATTTTCTATAGTTCAAAGTTTACTTTGTAATTCTCTCTTTGTGTCCTTTAAAATAACCCATGTGTTATTTACAACTATGTTGCTTTAATTTTCAAATACTTGAGGATTTTCCAGAAGTCCGTTATTAGTTTCTAATTTAATTCTATTTTGGTTCTGGAGTATACTTTGTATGATTTAAAATCTTTTAAGTGAATTGAATCATTTTTATAGACCAGAATAGGATTAATATTGGTAAATATTCTGTGTGTAGTTAGAAAGAATGTGCATCTGTTGTTGGGTGTGCTATTCTATAAATGCTAATCAGATTAAGGTGACTGATAATTTTGTTTAAATCTTCTACATCCTCACTGATTTTCTGTCTATTTGTTCTTATTAAGAAAGAGGTACTATAATCTTCTGCTATAACTGTGGATCTATTTATCTTTGCAGTTCTATTAGTTTTTGCTTCATGTATTTTGAAGCTCTATTATTTTTACCCAAGGATAGTAACATTTTCATTTGAAATGTTTTCTAGCCTCAATGTTAGTAATTTTTCCTGATCTTTTAAAAGAGCAGACTGTGTAAAAAGGATAGTTTGTAATGCAGATGGGGAATGATCTATTTTCATTTTTGTATGCAGAAAACAAATGCATAACAATACGCTGATCCAGTAAAGGAGATTAAAGAGTGACCTTATGTGGAAGAATGTGATGTCACAAAATTCAAGAACAAGGCATATTTCACGGAAGGAGTTGTCAAGTGTTTTATGCTACAGAAAGCTCATGAATAGGACTGTAACTATCCTTGGGTTTAGTGTTGAGCTGATCACTGCTGACCTATGTGAAAGCTAACTTGATGAAGTATTGAGGGGGGAACCCACTGTGGCTTCTCCTGAGGAGTGAGTGAAGGGGAGAAAAGATGGACAGCAAGTACACATGGCTCCTGGGAAGAGTCAGATATCCTGTGCAAAGTACCTGGTAGAATGACTAGAGTATACTGAGTCCTTAATAGATCATGGCTGCCATTATTATTATTGCTATCGTTGTTACTATCGTTGTTGTTTTATTTTTTACTTTTATTGGAGTATAATTGCATTACAGTGTTGTGCTAGTTTAGTTAGTTTCTACTTATTATCATTATTTTAATTAGGAGCTTCAGCCATCATATTGGATTAATTAGAAAAAGACAAGAAGTCTGATAAAACAACAACAGTGATAATGGACATTCATGTTGTTGTTCAGCCACTAAGTCGCGTCCAGCTCTTCACAAGCCCACGGACTGCAGCATGCCAGGCCTCACTGTCCCTCACGATTTCCTGGCGCTTGCCCACGTTCGTGTCTGTTGAGTTGGAGGTGCCATCCAACCATCCCATCCTTTGCTGCCCTCTTCTATTGTCTTCAGTCTTTCCCAGCATCAGGGTCTTTTACAGTGAGTTGGCTCTTCACATCAGGTTGCCAAAGTACTGGAGCTTCAGTTTTAGAATCATATTCATAGCTGACATTTACTAAACACCTAGGACTTATTCTACATTTTAGTTCTATATGCATTAACTCTTAAACTCCAGAAACATAAGTAGTGATATATAAATGGCATCACCATTTCCAAGTTCTATGACTTTAACAAAGTATTTAACTCTTTAACCCTAGATTCTTTACCTGTGTCTGTCTTCATGCTATGCATGTTATCCTTTAGTTATCCTTTAGCTAATAAAATGTAGCTATTATAATTTTCATCATGTCTTGTGAATATCCATAGACTTAACATTTCTTAAGGTGCAGAGATACATTCTTTCCTGGATAAAAGCGTAAGTATGAATTAGTCACAGTTGGCATTGCATAAGAATTATGGATTACTGAACAGGTTGTGTCCTAAGTTTTTACAGAAGACCCAGAAACCTCACCCAAGTGGCTATATCTTAAATAAGACTCTAAATAGGCTAGAAGAATATCCTTGGATAGCCTATGAAATTATTTAATGGTTCAATAGTTTTTAGTTTCTGTTTTGGGGTTTTTTTCTGAGAAGAAATATGGAATGAAATTTTGTAAATATGCTCAAGAGAATTCTTGCTCAACAAGAAATGCCCAATTTGAAATGAGGTATGCCACAGTTTATACACTAAGCATGTATGGATTTGGTTTAAATTAGATATACAAGCTGCCTAAAAATAGTACTTAGCATTTGTTTTTATGCCACAGTCCTTTGGTTGGGGATTGGCAGAGTCCCTTGTCAGGTATAATTAAAAGAGAAGTGCTCTGGTCCTGTCCAATCATGTTTTCTGTCATCATTTTCAGTCCCGCACCTTTTACATTCTGGTCTGCTCTGTCATGGTGTTCATCACAGCTTTTTAACCAAGAATGTAGAGGACTATCTTTATGGTCTCCTGGCCCCCTTATTTACTCTTAGGGCTTCAATGACTATCTATATGTGAGAACTCCCAAATCTGTATTTTTAACCCGGGATATTTTCTTGAAATCATACTTAAATATTTACCTTTTTACTTTACATCTCCATTTTGTTCTACAGAACCTCAAATTCCACATATCTGAGACTAATCTCATCTGTCTGTCCCAAATATTCTCTCCCTTCTGTACGTGGCCTCGTAGTGAATGGTAACAGCCGATGGCCCATACGCACATGATGGCCATTCCTTTACTTCCCCCAACCCCTTATTCTTTGATGAGATATATTGCCAAGTGATACTGATTCTGAATCTATGTTTTTCTGCCACAGCTGAGGCTTTCTCTGTTTTTCCATTTGTGCCGTCTATGAAGATAGCATTTAACTCTCTCTCGACTCGGACTCCACCAAGCCAAAATCCCTTTTCCCCATTCGTTTTTTATACAATGTGTTGATGACTAATCTTTCAAGAACTGGAGTTTTCAGCCAGCCTCAGTTGTGGTGCCTTGCACAGGGCAGTATTTTATATCAGAGGGTGTTGCCAGGAAAAGGCTGGGGTGGTGGGGAATATTTCATGTTTATCAAAGGTGAAAAAGAGATTGAACCCAGAAGAAAGCATTGTTAGCCATCTTATTCTTGATTTCATGGTTTCTTCCCCCAGTGAGAAGTGTTTCTGGGAGGCTCAGAGGAGAAATAATTAATATGAAAAACATTTGCAGT
Organism: Cervus canadensis; assembly: GCF_019320065.1. NCBI lineage: Eukaryota > Metazoa > Chordata > Mammalia > Artiodactyla > Cervidae > Cervus > Cervus canadensis. Next base: position 7,197,728 of record NC_057410.1, read on the forward strand.
TATTTGTGCATTTTCAATAGCATAGTATTTTGCTTTTTCTTGAAGATTTGGCATGAATTGCAATATTTTTCCAGCTTTGGGTGTTGGTTTGAACTGGATTCAGAAGCATATTTTGAGTTGGTGACAGAAGCAGGACTGGGTTGACCTAAGATTTAGAAGCATGTTTTGTGTTTTGGTTGGCTACAGAGGAAGTAGTGTGTTGATGTCAACTGCAGAAGTGAGTTCCCTGGTGTTAGTTCTCCTGGTTGCTGACGTTCAAAACATGAGCTGTCACTGACTGGTTGGCTTTTAGGGGAATGTTCACTGAAGTAAGTTGTGACTAATCAGTTAGATTTAAAAATTTGTTCTGGTTTTACTTGTTTCCATGATTATATGATTGTCATTTATTAATTAGAAAGGTTTAAAATAACCACTTCTGTGGTTATCTGTTACCATGGATGTAAGATGATAGTTTTTCTACAAGTGTGGAGACTTTTTATTGTCACCTATCAAAGCATATGGTCATATCCTACATTTAATTGCTTATTCAATTGACTGTCTTTTCTAAAACTCTAAATTATGGAGCTGTTTCTCCCTTATTAGTTTATCTTGGCATCCAGCACAATGCCTGGCATACCATAGTTGTTTAACAATTATTTGTTGAATGAATAAATGAAAATGCATATTTTCTCAAATTTGGTGCTATTAATATTTTGGGCCAAACAATTCTTTGTTTGGGGAGCGGTCTTTTGCATTGTGGAATGTTTGGCATGATGCCTAGATGTCAGACTGGAGTAGGAAATGGCAGCCCACTCCAGCATTCTTGCCTGCAGAATTCCATGGACAGAGAAGCCTGGTGGGCTACAGACCATGGGGGTCACAAAAAGGCGGACATGACTGAGTGCCCATTCACTGCACTGCACTGCACTAGATGCAGGGGAATTTCCTCTGTTGTGACAACCAGAGTCACCTCCAGCCGTTGGTGAAGTTCCCCTTAAGGTGCAAAATCACCAGGCTATGTGATAAAATTCTTGGATTTGAAGAGATTGAAATACAGAATTAGAGATAATTCATGTTCTATTTAAACTCTGATTCACTTTACTGTAACAGCATCAACTGTGTTGGGAAAAAGATCCAAGGTTAAGTAATGAAAGTGAGAATAAATTTGAGATGGGGCATAGGATCCCATTGAGCAAAGTTTGCCATGCTGATTTTCGCAGAAGAAACAAGCCCCTTTGCTAAATATTTACACAAAGGAAATGTACTTTTTGAGTTCCTAGACCTAATATGCTGTGGTCTGCTGTGCTTTAAAAACATCTCATTTTTCATGCTTTCCTCATGTGTGAATATTTAGGTAATTATCATTAGCCTCATTTTATACAGATGAGAAAACTGAAGCTCAGTTGTTAAAGGACTTGCCCAAGATCAAACGACTAGTTAAATGACCGGACTATGTCTATAATCCAGCTTTATCTGTCCACCAAACCTTTTCTGCTTCTCATCTGCAGGAAAGGGCAGGGAAGCAGGGGCATCGTTTCTCCTAGGAAACAATGGGTCAGATCAAAATCTGAGTCTCCCAGCAGGTGTTCCAAGTGAGCTCCATCTCTGGGAGGGTTCTACCTTCCATTCCTGAGAAAGAGGCAAACATCCTGCTGAATGGAATCAGGTCCCAGCTACTCTCACACAAACCTTGAGCAGAGGAATGAACACCCTCTCTCCCAACTTGCCCCCACTCTAAATGGAAGTATTGCATTGGTAGAGAACAGATAGCAGAAGAAATTTGGATAGCAAATCATTCAGCCTATTGACATTAAATAAAAGTTTTTACTTATTTAATTGATTCTTTTTAGTTAAGAAATACCTAAAATAACTGGTCCTCTGGCAAGCAAAATGATGTGCTGTAACATAATACAGATTTTAAAACTTCTATCAATTGTTATTGAAATGATGTACCCCAAGGAGATAACATTGTTAACAAATTTATCCATGGGTTTTTGACTTTCTTTCCCCTCTGAGGATTGTTTTGAGAAGTTCAAAAGAGAAATGTTTAATACAAAAAAACTCTTTCATTATTTGTGTATTTTCCAAAGATAGAATATTTTTATTTTGCTTGAAGACCTGTCATGAATCCCAATAACTTCCCTGAGCTTTGGAGTTCTGTTTTGTTTTCAGTATAATTGACAGTTTTAGAAAAATTTTGCATAACTTCTTGCTTTGGTAGCCATTGCTCCTATGTGAGATTCAATTAGAAATTGAACTAAAGGGAAAACAAGTACAGTGTTTTATTAATAATAGGTATTCTGATAACAGTTTTAATTTGTTGAAGGTGCAGGTAAAATGCTTCAGGCTCCACTGAAGTAAAGCATTCTAAAAATATTGTCACCTAGCATTGACATCTCCAGGGGAAATCTGCTAAGAGCACTATTTATTTAAATAAATTTCATTTACAAGACAATGCACAAGCCTCCAGTCCTGTGCTTTTTATCACACCAAATTACTTTCTTTCTATGTGACAGCTTCTCTATTAGAAAAAAAGAAAATCAAACGAAAAGTATGAAAGATAATGGGCTGTATGACTACTGATCTAAAGGCTCCTTTGTATCTAACAGTTTATTCTATAGTTTGTCTCTCGTCACATTTTAATATAGGCGGTGAGAAGGAGTCTGGTTTCACTCCCCAGTATTCTGCCTGGAGATTCTCTTAGTGAGATCATTAAGTTTATTAGGAAAATGTGCTGTTGTTTATGTTCCCTCAGATACTAATGTTGCCAAATCTTCTGCTACATTAAGGATCCCCTTTTCTCCAATAGCCTTTTCCTGACTTTCCTCTGACCCCTCACTGACAGTCCCTTCAGGCACATCAGGCTTCTATTTACTGTTTCACAGGCTCTTCTCACCTCTACCTGGGGCTCAGTTCCAAACCAGCACGCCATCTTCTAGGCATCCAAAGTCGTCCTAGTTACAATACTATTGCTGTAAAATCAGCCACACTGATCTTAGTGCTGTAGAAAACAACTATTTTGTTATGTTTACAGACTGTTGTTTAGGAAATTGGGAAAGACAAGCATTAGATGGATGATCTCTGCTTTGGGGGTATCAGCCGGGAAAACTCAAATGCTGGAGGTCATTGACAGCTACAGACTGGAATTATCTGAAGCCTCTCTCACTCAAGACGGAGGCTTGATTTCAAGAATGAATGTGCCAAGAAAATCAAGCAGTATTTTATGATTCCACCTAAAATGTCCTTTATGAACTCATCTCAGGAATCACATAGCCTTTTTACTAGATTACAAACCTATCAAGTCAGCTTTGGAAAATGCATTCTTTCAGACTAGGTTTCCCTAATATTGCCCTGTCAGTTTTTTATAAAGAGCCCTTCTGATTTTGGACAAACTTGCCATTAACATGCTATATACAGGAAGGGAAGATAGTTTTTAAGTTCTGTCTTAGAAGGGAGCCCTCATATATCATTGCCAGACATTTGTGGGAAATCAACTGCTGTTGAACCTCTTGACAAATATTCATAGAACAATGCATAGTAGATGATCAGAAACTGGGGTTCCATTACTTCAGAACTAATAGTAAGTGTTGGTGAGGATGTGGAGAAAAGTGAACAGTAGTGCGCACTATTGATAGGAATGTAAGTTGCAGCCAGTATGGAAAACTGGACGTTCCTTAAAAAATTAGAACTAGAGCTACCATATGATCCAACAATTCCACTTATAGGTATTTACCTGAAGCAAACAGAAACACTAGTATGTTCATTACAGCATTATTTACAATAACCAAGATATGGAAAGAAACCTAAGTGTGCACCAACAGTTGAATGGATAAAGAAAATATGATGTCAGTTCAGTTCAGTTGCTCAGTCGTGTCTAATATGATATATATACACCATAAAATATTGCTAACCCATAAAAATGAATGAAATTTTGCCAATGTTATACCATGGATGGACTGAGAAAGTATTATGCTAAGTGAAATAAGTCAGATTAAGAAAGACAAATATTGTATGATCACACTTTTATGTGGAATTAAAAAAACAAAGCAAGCAAACAAACAAAACACCATAGACTTAAAGACCCAGAGAGCAAACTGGTGGTACCCAGAAGGAGGTTGGAGGTTGGGAAAAATAGGTGAAGGAGATTAAGAGGTACAAACTTGCATTTATGAAATAAATCACAGGATATAATATACAGCTTAAGGAATATAGTCAATAATACTTTAATAATTTTATATGATGACTGTTGGTTATTAGACTTATTATGGTGATTGTTTTGTTATACATTTAAATGTCAAATCACCATGTTGTATACCTGAAACTAACATACTACTGTACATTAGCTTAACTCAGTTTAAAAAATTTACATAAAATTTGTCTGATTCAAAGATGTTTGTTTCTAATTAGGTTCACATCCCTTTCTAGCAGCATTATGGAATAGGGAGCAGCAATTCTTCCTTATGATGACCAGCTGGCTTGATCCAAAGAATCTCTAACCATTATTAAATAAATAAATCCCTGTGGTTGCTCACACTGGAACACACATACTTAGAAGTGATCTTATGAAAAGCAGTTCCTTTGTAAATCAGCTGCTACATTTTGAAAGCTCCCTTCTCTAGATCATTAAGTTTTTAGGCAGATTTCTTATTTTTCCTGTGCCTTTCAGTTTGGAGCTCCTCATAGTGAAATTGGGGCTTCCCAGGTGGTACAGCGGTAAAGAATCCGCTTGCCAATGAAGGAGACACAAGAGACTTGGGTTCAGTCTCTGGGTCAGGAAGATGCGCTGGAGAAGGAAATGGCAACCCAATATAGTATTCCTGCCTAAGAAATTCCATGGACAGAGGAGCCTGTGTTTTGGGTTTTTTATTTGGCGGGCCCATGAGACTCATTGTTTCTCGATTATATTTCTTTGGTTGCAACCTGCCTTTTTTTGGTCTGTCCTGGATGACTGAATTTTCAGTATACTCAGAGGTACTAGATCAAGTCACACAATCCCAAACACATCTTCAGTTTTTAATGAAAATTTGTTCATCTATTTTTGTCACTAGAGATATGACCACCCATTAAAGAAACAAAGAAATAGAGTTAGCTCTTCTTTTAGAGACAGATTTTCATAAGACGGGGGCCTTCATAGGTTAACACTTAAATTGTTAGGACTGCTAGAAAAGGTGGCTGTTCTATTCTTTTGTAAGTTTTGGTCCCTCTGAGAAAGTTTTCGTAAACATCAGGAGAAGCTAAAGTTTAATTTCGTCAAGCCTTTGTTTGTCTTATAATTGAGGAACTACAGAATATTATTTGGGGTCATTTTCAGATTTCTGAAAAATGAGTTGGCCAACCTTCTGAGCTTAAGCCATGAAGATAATCCTTCTAATTTTTCTTGTCATGACAGTCTGTGAGAGACTCGGTGGAACCGGTGTCCACACACCTTGGTGAGACCTGGTTCACCGTTGCACAACTGCTTCCCTTTGTCACTCAGTTCTGTGAAACAGCTCTTCCCCCGAGTCACCTCCTGGATGAGGACTTTCCTACCTTTCGGTTACTACTGCAGATGACTTGATCCAGCAGATTTGCATTATCTCCTCTTTCCAAATATAGCTACATCCCAGATGCCAAATAGGTGTTCAGGAAGTTGCTCTAAATTGCATGGAGATGGCATATAAAATGCTTCCTGTTTGCCGCGCCAAGCCTAGATGATGCCATAGTTTAAATAGCAGAAACTTGACCTGCCTCACTTGGGCTGAGCTTTCAAACCCAGTGCTTCATCCCAAGGTCAATGACTGGGCATTTTTACTTTGAGCAACACTGGAGAATAGTGGCATGACTATCCAGGTCATCCATTAGTACTTTCTTGCTTTGGTTCTATGTAAATTCCCTGGTAAATGATATATATTTATATACCTTGTACTTAGAGCCAACCTATTTGTGTACATGGTGAGTGCTTAGGTTTCTGATATACTTTGGATTATCTTCTAATCTTTATTTTTTGACAATGAAACTTACGTCTGTGATGGCGATATGGCATTTGGCAAGCTTGAAAGCTGGGGTTGGCAGCTAGAGTGACTAGCTTTATCTGGAACGGTTGAAGAACGAGAGTGTTATTCTCTGGTGGGCCATTCCTATAGGGACAGACATGTCTTTTTCATAGGACAATTCTTTTCCAAATAACTTACAAATGGAATCTAGGAGTGTTGAATTATGATGCTTCAGTGAGAAATACCATGCTTTTATTTATACCGTACAGTGAATACTTTACTTTTATTTCTGTTCTTTGAACTGTTATAAATGACGCAGTAAAAATACATGGTATTTGTTGACCATGAGTAGCAGGAGCTATAACAAGAGTTTTGCATGCATTATCTCCTTTAATCCTCACAAATGCAATGAGATGGATTAACTGTCATTTTACAAATGAAGTTGTGGGTCTCAAGGTTAAAGAAACCTCCCCAAAACACAGAATCAGCACTAGCCTTGCTCAGATTTCCTTGGTGGGTCTTCTTTCGCCTGAGACTGTGCTCTTATTCACTCTACTAACTCATTTCTGACGTAGGAACTCTCGCCGTATTTGCTATCTACCTGGCAATGGAGCGGAGAAGACAATGGCACCCCACTCCAGTACTCTTGCCTGGAAAATCCCATGGACGGAGGAGCCTGGTAGGCTGCTGTCCATGGGGTCGCTAAAAGTCAGACACGACTGAGCGACTTCCCTTTCACTTTTCACTTTCACGCATTGGAGGAGGAAATGGCAACCCACTCCAGTGTTCTTGCCTGGAGAATCCTAGGGACGGGGGAGCCTGGTGGGCTGACGTCTATGGGGTTGCACAGAGTCGGACACGACTGAAGTGACTTAGCAGCAGCAGCAGCAGTAGCAATGGGGGGTCTGATTTAGGTAGAAAATATTTTTTCTGTTGCCATATTCTTGCCATGATTGTCACAGAGTCCATTTTGTCTACATGATTGGATAGCGCTTAGGGAGCAAGAAGCTTTTGAATTTCAGATGTAACTTGACTATCTGAAGACTCCTTGAGAGTCTGTTTCCTGGCTTAAAAAAGACATTTTCCTTTATCTCTTAACAATCGTTGATAAATTAAAAACTTTTTTTCCCCTGCTCTGTGTGGGCAAATTCAGGCTTCACTTTCAAGTTCCTTCTGATTTGACTGAGATTTGCAGTGGAAAAAAAAATGGCTAAGTAAGCCAGTCAACTCTAGAAATGGACCACACAAGATCTTATGAAATTTAAACCTTATTATAAATCTCATATTGTCATCACAACACTCCAAAATACAGTCTCAGGGGAAGGCACCCTGGTTTTGGCAATTAGTTTTGGTACTAAGGATATAATTTGATATACAATAATCATATTAGAAAATAAAACAAATACTTAAATTTTTTTGTTTTATTACTTTGTTTTAATCAAACAAATTATGGTTGCAACAGTTGAAATATAGTGTATATGCTCAATGATGCAGCTTAGAGGAAAAAACACTGGGTAACAGAAGCATCTTCATCACTGAAAAAAATCTGATTAACACTACAACTGAGTAGTCCAAAGTAACAGATATAACAAGCATTTTGACATTTAATTGTTATGAACAAGAGGGCAAAGTATATCTTTATTTCCAATATGGTCTAACATACTAAATTTACAAATTTAACAGTTGAACCAATACATAGATATGAGAATATTTATGTTTTCTCTATGCAAATATAAAAGCTATATTTCTATTAATTGTAATTTTGTGAGCTAGCTATACTTATTGGCAATAGCATAAAATTAATAAAGTTAACTGTAATGTCATTTAAAAAATCTGCTTCATTGACTATGCTAAGGCCTTTGACTGTGTGGATCACAACAAACTGTGGAAAATTCTTAAAGAAATGAGAATATCAGACCATCTTAACTGTCTCCTATATGCAGGACAAGAAGCAACAGTTAGAACTGAACATGGAACAATGGACTGGTTCAAAATTGGGTAAGGAGTATATCAAGGATGTATATTGTCAACCTGCTTATTTAATTTCTATGAAGAGTATATCATGAGAAATGCTGGGTTGGATGACTCACAAGCTGGAATTAAAATTGCTGGGAAAAGTATCAATAACCTTAGATATGCAGATGAGATAACATTCTAATGGCAAATAGATGGGGAAAAGTAGAAACAGTGACAGATTTTATTTTCTTGGGCTCCAAAATCACTGGAGACAGTGACTGCAGCCATTAAATTAAAAGATGCTTGCTTCTTGGAAGAAAAGCTGTGACAAAACTAAACAGCATGTTAAAAAGCAAAGACATCCCCTTGCTGACAAAGATCCGTATAGCAAAAGCTGTGGTTTTTCCAGTAGTCATATAGATGTGAGAGTTGGACCCTAAAGAAGGCTGAGTGCCGGAGAATTGATGCTTTCAAATTGTGGTGCGGAAGAAGACTCTTGAGAGTCCCTTGGACAGCAAAGAGATTAAACCAGTCAATCCTAAAGGAAATCAACCCTGACTATTCATTGGAAGGACTGGTGCTGAAACTGAAGCTCCAGTACTTTGGCCACCTGATGAGAAGAGCCGACTCATCAAAAAAGACCCTGAAAAATGCTGGGAAAGATTGAAGGCAGGAGTAGAAAGGGACGACAGAGGACGAGATGTTTGGATGGCACCACCGACTCAATGGATTTGAGTTTGAGCAAACTCCATGAGGTAGATAAGGACAGGGAATCCTGGGGTGCTGAAGCTTATGGGGTCGCAAAGAGTCAGATATGACTTAACGACTAAACAACAATATATGTGACTTCTTGCCAATTTTTACTTTGTATTTTAAAGGATTAAAAACACATCATTATATGTGAATCTCAGAATAATGTGTGGTGTAGCTTGTCATTTGCTTTTTATATTACATTAAGTTTTCTCTGTCTCAATGCTCCCTCAGTTTTTTTTAAATCAAGTTTTATAATATGTGCATTCATTTTTTTCTCCTGCAAAAGGTCTTTTTATACTAAAATAATAAAACTAAGAAATAGAAATTAACTTTCTGTTAACTAGCCTATTTTACAAGTCTGAGAAGGTAACTGATAGTAAGGCAAGTAATTCTCCCCCATAGCAATGCAGACGAGCTTGGTCTGATAGAAATGCAGCTGACTTCTGCCCTGTAGAAAATGCCGATCATTTCATTTTATGGTCCTATAGGGTAATAATAATCAGTTCAGTTCAGTCACTCAGTCATGTCCAACTCTTTGAGACCCATGGACTGCAGCACACCAGGCCTCCCTGTCCATCACCAACTCCTGGGGCTTGCTCAGACCCATGTCCATTGAGTTGGTGATGCCATCCAACAATCTCATCCTCTGTCATCCCCTTCTTCTCTTGCCTTCAAACTTTCCCAGCATCAGGGTCTTTTCAAATGAATCAGCTCTGCACATCAGGTGGCCAAAGTATTGGAGTTTCAGCCTCAACATCAGTCCTTCCAATGAACATTCAGGACTGATTTCCTTTAGGATGGACTGGTTGGATCTCCTTGCAATCCAAAGGACTCTCAAGAGTCTTCTCCAACACCACAGTTCAAAAGCATTAATTCTTCAGTGCTCAGCTCTCTTTATATTCCAACTCTCACATCCATACATGACTACTGCAAAAACCATAGCCTTGACTAGATGGACCTTTGTTGGCAAAGTAATGTCTCTGCTTTTTAATATGCTGACTAGGTTGGTCATAACTCTCCTTCCAAGGAGTAAGTGTCTTTTAATTTCATGGCTGCAGTCACCATCTGCAATGATTTTGGAGCCAAAATAAATAAATAAAGCCTGCCACTGTTTCCACTGTTTCTCCATCTATTTGCCATAAAGTGATGGGACCGGATGCCATGATCTTTATTTTCTGAATGTTGAGCTTTAAGCCAACTTTTTCACCCTCCTCCTTCACTTTCATCAAGAGGCTCTTTAGTTCTTCTTCACTTTCTGCCATAAGGGTGGTGTCATCTGCATATCTGAGGTTATTGATATTTCTCCCGGCAATCTTGATTCCAGCTTGTGCTTCTTCCAGCCCAGCATGTCTCATGATGTACTCTGCATAGAAGTTAAATAAGCAGGGTGACAATATACAGCCTTGATGTATTCCTTTTCCTATTTGGAACCAGTCTGTTGTTCCATGTCCAGTTCTAACTGTTGCTTTCTGACCTGCATACAGATTTCTCAAGAGGCAGGTCAGGTGGTCTGGTATTCCCATCTCTTTCAGAATTTTCCACAGTTTATTGTGATCCACACTGTCAAAGGCTTTGGCATAGTCAATAAAGCAGAAATAGATGTTTTTCTGGAACTCTCTTGCTTTTTTGATGATCCATCGGATGTTGGCAATTTGATCTCTGGTTCCTCTGCCTTTTCTAAAACCATCTTGAACATCTGAAATTTCATGGTTCACATATTGTTGAAGCCTGGCTTGGTGAATTTTGAGCATTACTTTGCTAGCATGTAAGATGAGTGCAATTGTGTGGTAGTTTGAGCATTCTTTGGCATAATCATAATAATAATCAAACTTGTATCTATGAGCAAATTCAGTTCAGCATACCTGACTGCTTCCTTATTCTTCTTCAAATTCTGCCCTGAACAGATCTTAAACTCTTATCAGTGTCCTTTGTAATTAATAAGTCAAACAAAACTTTGGCAGATGTTAATTTTGGATTTGCATGAGACTCATGATATTATCTTTTAAGGATTTATATTTCAGCCACCTGTATGGTCTTGGGGATATGACTCAATCTTTGCTGCATCCCATGTTGAGGTCCAGAGCTGGCCCTCTGTTCTTCTGTCACAGGCAAGGCATGGTCTTGGCTCTGGGGTTGAGATAAGGGAGCCACACTCAGTCTTTTCTCCTACTTTCTCCCTCTCCTCTCTTGCTGACCCTGCTTACCCTCCTAGACTTACTCAGATTGACCTTTTTTTTCTCAGCTTGACAGTTCGAGCTTAAGTCTCTACTTAGGAATTTCCCACCCTTCACCGTGAAAACTGGCTACCTCACCTCCTTCTGTAAGTCCTCAGTTACTTCTTTCCCTCTTGGGTACACAAGAACTTTTAAAAATCTCCTCTGTGTTCATAGGGAGTCGAGTATGGTGGGCCATCTCAGGTTCTCTTTGCTTAAACATACTTCATTTCATATATATGCTATTGCTTCCACCCAGGGTGTGTCTAGAGTCTAGAGTCTAGTGTCTAGTGTCTAATATCTACTTTATAAATACTTTTTCCTCCAGAACTCCAAGCTGGAAATGAGATACAACTCTCACCTACTTTGTATTTCCAGATGTACTTAGGAGTTTCTATTTCCTCCTCCCTGTGGTTTCAAATTTAAAATGTGTCGGGCAATTTCAAAGGAGTATTTTCAGCCCTTCATCTTGTGCATATAGTACTAAGCAAAACATTAAAGGCTTTTAGAAGATTTACTTAACTAGAAATTAAAGGTTTTTAGAAGATTTAATTAAAAGCAACCCAACATTTAAAACAACAACAACAACCCTTATTTATTCCACTTTTCCCCTGACACTTGAAGTTCACTGAAGCATTTCAGTAAACATCCAATATTAAGAGAGTTCTTTATTTTGGGATGTTTGAATAAATCTGAAGTGAAGTGAAATGAGAGTTGCTCAGTCATGTCCGACTCTTTGTGACCCCATGGACTATACATTCAGTCCATGGAATTCTCCAGGCCAGAATACTGGAGTGGGAAGCCTTTCCCTTCTCCAGGGGATCTTCCCAACCCAGGGATCGAACCCAGGTCTCCCACATTGCAGAGAGTTTCTTTACCAGCTGAGCCACAGGAAAGCCCAAGAATACTGGAGTGGGTAGCCTATCCCTTCTCCAGCAGATCTTCCCAACCCAGGAATCGAACCAGGGTCTCCTGCATTGCAGTCAGATTCTTTACCAACTGAGCTGTCAGGGAAGCCCATAAATAAAAGCCCATAAGGTAAATCTGAAGCACAGAATAAACCAGAGTAAAGGTATACTTACTCATCTTTTGGTAATCATTTTGTTTCCCTTTTCTCCTCTGTCTTCTACTTCACCCCAACCACCCCCACCTCCCTACACCCCATAGCCACCTTTCTGAAGTGAACGTTCTGGTGAAAGACTCTGTCTTAACAAAATATATTTTTAATTTTTTTTGTAAAGCAGGGGAATGCCTTCAGAGGCCAGACATGTAACCTTTATTCAAGGTACAGAACAGTAGGTAGTGAGGGAAATTGTATTTAGACAAGTATGTGTCTTCCTTAACATCATTCAGATTTAAATTAAAAAACCACACTGTTATAATCATATGAAACAAGTGTATAAGGGCATCAATTTCACCGCACTATAATATGCACTCAAAATAGAAGATCCTAAATCTTCTGATTTTTCCCATTGCCAGAACAACTCTTACTTCTTTCATATCCCTCCCTCCTAGTGCTTCCAGTGCTATTTCTTAAGATTCAACTGTACGCTTACTGGTTGTAACAGTCCCTTGTGAATATTTTGGCTTGAGTCCTTCTGTCTAGGTCCTTGCAATAGAGAACTAATTTGTATACTATAAAATATCTTAGATCATGTCTCTTTATATTCCGTCTGGTATTAATGAAACTTGGAAAGTCTCATTTCTTATTGTGCCATCATTATTAAATATTGTTTTCTCTCTCCTCTTAGTTTTTTAAATCTCTAGTCAGCATTGTCTTTTAATGCCAGCCCTCTCTTCATAGTAGCAGTTGGTGAATGCTCAGCTAATCTCTAATGATTTTTTGGTAAGTGAATTGACTGGCTGCTGCAAGATTTTAACAAAGAGTTAGCATGAGTCAATGTCCCCATCAAGGGCTGCTTATCCCTATTCCCTTGTCTTCAAATCTTACGGGTTTTGTTAAAGTGCTGCCCCAACCTGGGAAAGAATTTGAAGTGGTTGTTATAAAAGAAGGGGAAGATTTTATTTTGAATTACCTATTGAAGCTTTCTTTTTAAAGCTTTTCCTCTTGGAATTTTCCCACGTGGACGAATTATTTCATTTACTGTGTTGCTTCTTGACTGATTGGTTGACTTCAACTCTAGATGCTTCCTCAGCATCGACAGGTATTAGTAGAAAATTTTCTTTTTTAAGGAATGGAGTTTTAGCTCCATCTGGGTAGCCTTCCTGTCTTAGGACTATGAGATATCTAAAAGTTTTGAACTTTTTCATAACTTCTCTCTTGGCATCACCAATTAGTTAGCTAGTTGTACCTTTTATTCAGAGAGATCTTATTTGACTCCTTTTTCTGGCTAAATGGTTCCTCAATAAGACCTTAACCTCTTTGTAAAATAGGGATGCTAATCCCAGACACATAATAATTTTAGAAAGACCGAACATTATATCATGCACAGGAAAGTGTTTTTAGTAAAATAATGTCCTTCCAATTTCCTCCATTAAATTGGGGTCATCGCTCTTGCCAACACCACATTCGGTGCATGCATCAGTCACGATGAGTCAGATTATGTCAAAGGAACAGACAACCTCCAAGTCCTAGGGTCTTAAAACAATCAACATTTATTGCTTATTCATTCTACTGTCTATCGTGGAGAGCTGGGGCTGTACTCATGTGCTCCTTGTTCAGGGATCCAGCGGATGGGGCTCTGTTCTCTGCAACGTCACTGTGGCTGCAGCAGAGAGAAGGGAAGATGCAGAATCACACTCAAGGTCTTAAATAACTTTGCCCAGAAGTGATACACATCACCTTCACTGATGCTTTATCAATTGTAGCAACGTGGTTGGCCGTGCCTAGCCTAAGAGGGCCGGGAAGTGAAAGATTTCTGTGTGCCCAGAGAAAGGAAGTATGTGTCAGTCACTCCAGGCAGGCTCCTCTGTCCATGGGGATTATCCTGGCAAGAATATTGGAGTGGGTTGCCATGGCTTTCTCCAAGGGAACTTCCCCACCCAGGGATCGATCCTGGGTCTCCCACCTTGCAGGCAGATTGCTTACCAGCTGAGCCACTAAGGAAGGGAAGAGAGCCGCGTACGTTGTGAAGCAACGTTAATGTCTATTATCAGTGAAAGTGAAAGTGAAAGTCACTCAGTCGTGTCTGACTCTTTGCCACCCCATGGACTATACAGTCCATGGAATTCTCCAGGCCAGAATACTGGAGTGGGTAGCTGTTCCCTTCTCCAGGGGATCTTCCCAACCCAGGTTGAACCCAGGTCTCCTGCATTGCAGGCGGATTCTTTACCAGCTGAGCCACCAGGGAAGCCTGTCTATTATCAAGTATCTCCTTTTTCTTCCTTCTGAGCTCAAAAATAAGATCTCCCCTTACTGGCATTCTTATACTCTAGATGCTACAAATGGATGTTTTGGTTTGTAAACGACATACAGTGAAGCCAGGGTGCATGATTCTGTTTTTTATATTCTTTCTTGAAATTACTTGAGAGGATGCAAGACAAGCCACTTGTCTGTGCAGATAGTCTCCTTGGGTTGGCTACTCATAACAAGCGCTTCTTTCAGAGGGAAAGAGGGGCTGGAGAGTAAGAAAATAAAAATAATGTCATTTAAATTATATTTTTTCTAATCACAACAATAATACATTGAAGAGACAAAGGCAAATACCTCAATCTATGGAAACTGGCACTGTAAATGGCTCATTCTTTGTGTGGAATTCTTTTTGAAGCTCAGTCTATCAGTCAAAATTAAATAGAAATCCTCATTTTTCCTCTGTAACTTACAGAATAATTAAAGGGTCTAATTCAAACTTTATAAGAACATTCCCATTCTCCCAAATTACCACATACTCAGATACACTAGAAACTTCCATTCAACAAACCCTCAAATTTTGCACATGAAAACTCTTCTCTCTCTTTTCTCTGTACCTGATTATCATTATGTACATCATCTTAACCTTTATGGAACCTTATTCTTTTACATTTGCTTTCTGTTTTTCCCCTTATTCAAAATTTCCACAACACAGAGAACTCCTGTAACTAACCAAAGCATGGGCTATGTCCTGTGTTAATACAAAACCCCCAATATTTTAGTATTTCATACAAGAGCTTATTTCTTGCTCATGAACAGTCCAGTGCAAATTCGGTAGCTTTACTCCAAGCAGTGATATGGAGGGTTCTTTTATCAAGGGATTCCTCGCTATCTTCTATTTCTAGACTAAGTCTCAACTAGGTAGGAGGTTGGGAAGGCAGGATAATAAGCTAAGATTTTGAGGGAAATTTTAGGGGACTGACCTGGAAGTGGCATACATGACTTCTGACCACATTCTAGAAATAATCTAATGTCATTTTAAGGGAGTTCTAACATGCCTGTAAGATGTTAGAAGGTAGACTGTAAGGGAGGCTGGAAAATGGGGTTCTCTTTTGTGATAAGGAAGGGAAACAAGATGGGAAGGATATAACCAGCTTAGCTCATAGCCAGAGAGCAAAAGTCTTTCTCTCTTTCTTCTCAAAGTAATTACCAACAATTAATATGACCTCTAAGTTCCCTTTCACTTGTTATATTTTATATTATGACATTACATTTTTTTCTTGGAGTCTTATTATAAAAGAAATCATCAAGAACTTTCTGCATTTTAGGCCAAGTGTAAACAGGGTGTAAACCAAATTTAAATCTCATTAGACAAATATTAATTCAGTTATGACGTTTGGGAGGGAGTTCTAATTATATTAAGTATTTGTCTACCAAGAGATGAAACTCAGAACTAACTTGCTTTAGCAAAAAATAAGTACTGCAGAGGAACAAAGCTGCATGTAAGGCTGGATCCAAGGGGTGTACACTGTCATCAGACCTCCCTCTCTTTTGATTTTTTTAGGTCAAGATGTTTCTAAGATTCATTTATGTAACCCCAGTGAAAAGAGAGTATATTTCTCAGTAGACCTAATAGAAGTTTCCTAGGGAGAATTCTGTTCAGGATGAACCATATACCCATCCTTAGCCTAATGAAAATTGGATTGTGTGATTGCATTGACCTGGTTACATCTATAAGTGGGTAAACAGCCTTAAGTGAGCCACATGAAATGGATGCCTACTAAAAAATAATATTGTTATTTTCAGAAAAGAGTGAGATGATACCCAGCTGGCAAGCACATGTTAAAATACCTGTTGATCTCAGATTTACAATGGATGGCTGAATTCTATCCAGGCCTCTCTTTGCATAAATGAGGAGGGGAAAGGGATACTGATTCCACTTTTTTGTTTCAAAATCATTTACAGTAGAATTTTTTTGTCTGTGTCATGTGGCTTGCAGGGGATCATGCTAGCTAACTTAATTGAATGAAAGAAATTCCTATATTATGAAGATTCTGTCTTAGTAATAGCTCATAGCTGTCTTTGGAAAGAAGTATCTAGCACCTGTACTGAATGTTGAGTGTTCTTTCATTGAATCTTTTCTTTAAAGTTGAAAAGTGAGAATCTCACCATTGGTCATCAATGGTGATGACCTTCTGTTCACATCTAGTATGCATGTGTTCAAAGTTGGCCAAAAGAATAAAATTAGTGAGCAGCCAAGGTAACTTCAATAGTGGTTTATCTAGAAGAGTTTACTGATACTTACACAGCATTCGAAATGCTGTGTAAGGAGCTGGGGGATATAGTAGTTCCTGCCATCAGGAAGCTTATGTTCCAGCCAGGGAGACAGATGTCAAGAAGGGAAGAGAGAACAGGCAGTGGAAATTCTTGAGAAAGGAAAGAGGAAGGATTATTTGTTAGAGCAAAAAGAAAACCAGTATGACTGTAGCACCATATCAGGATGAGGCTGGAGAGGCAGGCGGAGGCAAATCATGCAGTCTCATAGGTTACATTGAAAGATACTAAGTTTTATCTACAAGAAAGTGGGGAAGTTGAAGGAATTTTAATAAGGGAGAGACATAATAACGTGTCTTTTCAAAAGGTTCCTCTAGCTTTTATGTGCAAATGGTTGGAAGAGAAAGAGAATAAGTGCAGAAATCATAGCTAAGAGACTGGCAAGGAAAGATGGTGGCTGGGGTACAGTGGGGGAAAAGAAATGTAGAGTCATGGTCTTGAAGATGAGTTTGGGAGCCCTGGCATGACGAAATCTACATCTCTGCTGCCTGTGATGAGGATTCTTCTGGCCACCCAAGCCAGAACCTAGCCTCAGGTTCACAGGATGGAGGGCAGTAGAGCCTAGGGACAAGGCAAGAGAAGCGTCTGGATGAGGCACTTTGTTTGCAAATGAGGGCGCTCAGGACTAGCCAGCTATGTGTCTTCTTTGAGCCTCACAAATCGTAAGAGACCAAATCAGGGCAAAAGCGGAAAACCAGTAAGGCATCGTGCCCGCCACGTGTGCTGTTGCTCTCTTACCCCTTCCCACCCCACCAGATCCTTCTCTTCCGTAGACCTGACATGATGGCACCTGCCCTAGAGTCTAGATACACATGGCCAACCCAACTTACTCTCCTTCTTCCGTGTCACTTGTTAAGCTCTTGGTAACTTTTTATTTCTACAGTTAACTTAGGAGAATTACTCCAGCAAGTAACTCTATCAAGCCATGTTTGTGGGCATAAAGTTGCTATGTGAAGACAAGGGAAATTGTTTTTCCATGTGAAAAGAAGGTATTTTCCCTGCTGCACTAAGATGCTTTTTATTGCTTTATTAGGTGACACATAGCTGTGAGTGGACAGTGATAAGAAAATAAAAGATATCTATGGATTTTTCAGAAAGAAGATTGTAATAATGGTCCCTTCTTTTTTTCTAACTAAGATGCAGAATAAAACACAATGAAACAAAAATCATGGAGATAATGTAAAATGAAAAGGGAGAGTTAACTCTGGTAGAATTTCTTTCTAAAAAGAGATTAAATTACAGAGCATAGCTTTGAAATGAATATGTGGATTTTTCTTTCAGTGTAGGAGCCATTATGGAAGAATTAATTTACTCCTATTTTTGAGATCTTTCTTTCATTCAGTTTTATGGAGATAAAATTGACATAAAGCACTGTATAAACTTAAAATATACAGTATAATGATTTAACATACATATATCATGAAATGATTACCACAATATTACTTACTCCTTTTAAAGCTTAATTTTTATAGTCAGTACTTATCTATAACAGTTCTGTACTTTCTTATTGCCAGATAATCATTCCAGACATCAGAGTTTGTTTTTCCCCCAGAGTTTCTAAGTAAATTGAATTCATTGGTTGAAGAAACATACAATAACTAATTTGATTCTATTGACCAATATAGGCAATTTTCCATTAGAATTAAATTCCTAATAAAGAGATGAAATTTATGTATCTCACTAAATTAAAAAACTGTTCCAATATCCCGGCAAGTTTATTGAAAGGCTTGTTTCTGTTTGTTGTACGTGGCAGTCACAATAACGCTATACAGCGGCATCTGTCTCCAGGTGTACTGGGAGGGAGCTTTTGGGAAGAAGTGTGGATCACAGGAGAAGCTGAGTTCTAAGCTCTTGTCCTAGGTCTGACTTGGGGACTGAATGACTTTGGCCAATTACCTTGATCAGGCTGTGTCTCAGTTCCCTCTTTTAAAAATCAGTTTTCTTTCCTGTCCAAATCAGTGATAAATGCCAAATCAGTTGTGTATTTCAATTCAAGAGAAAATAATATTGAAAATGAAAAGTGTTCTAAGAAAGGTATTTAGTGATGAGAGCAAAGGCAAAGTAGATTTTGAATTTCCTTTGTAAAATTCCATCCATTGACGTGTTCATGGGTGCCAGAATGTTAGGTTAGAATGATGGGCTGGGAATCTAGAGTAGGTATATATATATATATATACACACACACACACACACGTATGTGTGTATATATATATATAAATAAATACATACATAGAGAGAGATGCATGTGTGTGTGCTAAGTGGCTTTGGTCGTATCTGACTCTTTGCGGCCCTCGGACTGTAGCCTTCCAGGCTCCTCTGTCCATAGAATTCTCTAGGCAAAAATACTGGAGTGGGTTGTCTTGCCCTCCTCCAGGGGATCTTCCCAACCTAGGAATCAAACCTGCATCTCTTATACCTCCTGTCTTGGAAGGTGGATTCTCTATATATATTTATCAGGAAGAGTTTTTTGTTGATTTTAATCAATATTAAATCCATGGGGTATTTTGGATGTAGACAAAATAAATTTTTAAGCATGCAGACAACAAACTTGCTTCATAATTTTTATTAGAAGATCTCAATGTAAAGGAAAGAGCATTCCTTCATTTTCATTCTCTAAAACAGTTTTCCTAAAGTGTTATTTCAGAGAACAATAGTTCTTCAAAAAATTCTGCAACATGAAGTACCCATGAGTTAGAGATATTCAGAAACTCTGATGGCATTTTAAATGCTCTGAGATTTCCTGTAATATAGTCTTATAAATGTATAGTAATCAGTGTATTCATGAAGGTTTTGTTCTTATATTTTTGTATTGATATAAAAAAAGATATTCATAATTTTGGAATGTGGTGTTCTCATGTCTTTCAATTTCCCCAACATTCCACCCTCTGACTCCCCTCTCCACTTCAGTCTTTACCTGGAGAAACAAGGAGCTTGGGCAGAGACAAAATAAACTTTTATTAAAGTGCTGCCATGGTGTGCAAATAAAAAACAGTTGACAAAAAACTAAGAAAATATACAGACTGATCTTTCTACAAACTGACTTAATTTTTAATAAATTGGTGTGCTGTCAGAAATAGGGCTTCCCAGGTGGCCCAGCAGTAAAGAATCCACCTGCCAATGTAGGAGGCGTGGTTTGATCCTTGGGTCAGGATGATCCTTTGGAGAAAGGAATGGCAACCCCCTCCCAGTATTCTTACCTAGGAAATCCCGTGGACAGAGGAGCCTGGTGGGCTACAGTCCATGTGCTCACAAAGAGTAGGACAAGACTTAGTGACTGAACAACAATCAGGAATACGACCGTGAGTGCTCCAGCATGACATGGGAGGGAGCCAGCAGTTGTAGCATGCTCCAGGGGCTGAGTCCTGAGGTGATCTGATGGCAGGGGCTGGGATCATGGGCAGCTGAAGCCAAGGGTCAGGTGGAGGACAAGTCTGAGTCTCAGAGCTTCTAGGTGCTAGTGATAGTCACAGTGGTGACAAAGTGTATCAGCAAGGAGACTGGAATTCCTTCACTGTACAGAGGACACACCCCGAATTCTACAAGCTCTAGAACATTAGCTGGAGAGCCATCAAGACCTCCATAGAGAGGTTGGGAGAGATTGATTACACTTCAACCAGAGGCCAGGGGGCACTGGCAGAGAAGAGTCCTTTTTCCTGAAGCCTAACCTTATGAATCCAGACATCATCGTGGGAAGGAGAGGGGGAGAGGATTCTTTGAGAGGGTAGAAAGATCCTTGATAGCGAATTTGAACTTTGATTTAACCGAATATTTACCCAAAAGCTTGTGTTAATCCAGTAAAATCAAAAAGTCTACCAGCAAACGTAAATTTATATTGGCAGAAACAGTTGGACTTTAAGCTGCTTAATGCCCGGCATGTAATTCCTAAGATAGAGCCTCATATTCTCTAAGCCTAAAATATATATTTGCTGACTCTGATAAAAAAAAGTTCAAAATGAATTTCTAGATACAGAAGGCAACCAGCTACTTTTGATCAGGCTGATTTTTTTTTCCTAGCTACCGAGCCAAGTATTTTGAGAAACTTCAGGGTTGCTTTCTCATGTCACATTCTTTGAAGCAGTGTTAGGCAGTCCATTCTGACAGTAGGTAGGGGACATTTCCTCAGACGGTAGACCAAATAGCCACATGGATTATCTGTAGATGACAAACAAAAGCCAGATATCCCTATGTAACAATACTTTAAAAAACTTTATAGAACTAATAATTTTATAAATGTGAACATTAAGGAACCAAAAAGATTAGTATTTTTCTTTTTGATTATGGTATAACTGTACATTTTTGCTTGCCATAGAGAGTAAATTCATTACCTGCTAATTCAGTTCTGCAGTGTTCTTCTGCATGCAGATGGCAGGTTTTTAACTGTTACTCAGTTGCTTATTAAGGATATCCTCTGACATCACTGGGATATTCCCCCTTCTAATAAACTTTCCTACCATGTGGTGTTATTACCAAAGTGACTTTGGTAAACAGCTATCTCTTGAAGTTTGTATACTTTTCCCCTGGATGTCTCAGCCTTTTCTGGTTTCTCTCAAAATCCCAACTCTGTAACATTGCCAATAGTGGCGTGCTGTCTGTAACAGCTGAAGACAATGCAGAATTTCTAAAGCTCCTCTCTGTCCAGAATTCCAAGGGTTAAAATAGGATCATCTTGATTGCCACAAGGCAAGTGACTCTTAACCTCAACTGCACACTAGAATCACCTGGGAAGCTTTGAAACTGCAGCTGATTATAATGTGTAGCTGGGGTTAAGAACCATAGTTAAAATAAATCTACTCCAAGTAGAAATTTGCAAGACAGGAATCACTGAACTTTAGGGGGAGATGAGTCCTTCTCTCTTCCTGCCTCTGTGTCCATCTCCCTTGTTCTCCCTCCTCCCTCTGCCCCGCCATGTTTTTGTGGATGGGGAGCACCATCCTGAAGCATGCCTCTGTGTGGCCGGGCCATCTCTGGGGGCAGAGGAGGGAGGGATGGTGAGGAATGAGGGTGGAAACGTGCTGGGGGTGAGTAGGGCAATGTTATGACGGCCGACTAGACTGAAGTCTCCGTGTTTCTACCCACCATCAAAGGATGATTTCAAAGTGAGAGGAAAGGATGTAAATCTGAAGAACTAAAATATAAAGTAGGGAGACAGAAGGTAGTTGTGACCAGTAGGTGGGCCAGAAAGGCAACCTGTGGTGGAGAGGTCACCATGGTCCTGGGATGTTCTGAGGAAGCCTTTGAAGTGGTCTTATTTCAAACAACTGAACATGGCCCTGGGCCGATCATCCCTTGGAGCATTGCAACTTGAAGTAGAAAAGCCACAGCCACCTTGGACTGTAGGATGAACATCAAGGGAGTTCTGGTGGCCTGGCTAGGGAGTGCAAGGTATCCAACCCCTGAATCTCCTGATCTCACCCCTTCCTCTGCCTCTTGCCACACTATGTAAGGGCGTTAAAGTTTGGAAAAGATCATTGAAAAGTTTAAAGAATAGGAAGATTCTTTGAGGGGAAAACCATCTGTCCTCCTTGGCCACTTGAAGTCCCCAGAGGTGGATAAGTAGGACCTATGCTTTGCTCCCCAGCCTTCTGCCAGCTTGTGTGGCTGATTCCCCCAAGGAAAATGGGTTCTCAGAAATAATAACCAGACATATGAGGAATACAGCCACTTTATAAAGGGGAGTGAATTAGTGATTTGTGCTAGATGAGCAGGATTAACGAAACAGACTGAACAAAAATTTGCAATAAACACGATAAATTTCCTCTGAGATAAAAGAGAAATAGGAACATGAAGGTTTACAGGAAATAATTGGCATGAAATATATTGTAATAGAGGTAAAAATTGAAAAGATGAGATAAATATTAAAAAGAATATAATTCGAGTATGTTAATGAGCTGCTCAAAGACTTCTTTCAAAGGGCATCAGAAGGAAAAAAGAGGATATTTCCTCAAAGAAAAGTTAACAAATGTGGTGATGAAAGAGAAAGTATGAAGATCTATATATTATTATACAGCAAATATGTGAAAAAATGAAGAGCCAAACATTTCCAGGATCAAACAGGATAGAAAAAATAAATATCCTGTATAAACAGATTACCATAAAATTTGAAAACATCAAAAAGAACATTCTTAAAGCTTCTAGAGAGAAACAGCAAAACATTGATAAAGAAAACAGATTAAGATTGATATAAAACTTTGGAAGAGAGACACAGAGAAGAGGAAGATAATGAAGTAATATTTCCTAGGTGCTGATAAAGAAAAACTTTGAACTTAGAATTTTATATCCAACAATAATAATTTAACTTTGAATTGCTATAAAGGTATTTATTCTCAGTTACATAAGCCTCAGAAGATCTTCTGTGCAAATATGAAAATACTTTTGTAGGAAGTATTACCAGCTGAGAGAAAAATTAATCCAGGAAGAATCTGGGCAATAAATGGGAAAGGGAAGATGGATAAATAATTTAGTAAAGATTAACAGGAACCATAGAATATATTAATGACATTGCAGAAATATCGATAAGACAGAGGGAATTGGGGGTGGGGAGAGTCTTCTTTGAAGGGAAGGTAGAGGTATGAAGTTTAAGAAATTAATCTTCAAACAAGTAGAAGAAAATTTTACCCCTTCAAAGGAAGGTAGAAAAGGAGAAAACATTATAGATACATAGAAAATTAAAAATAATATGGTAGAAGTAACTTCTGGTATAATGGTCATCATGCCAAATACAAATAATGGTTTGAAACAGTGTTTCAGATCAGAAAGAAGTATAGGACTAGCAGTTATAATGTATGCTTAGAACACTACCGTGTTTAGAATAGATAGCTCGTGGGAAGCTCCTATATAGCTCAGTCAGTTCAGGTTGGTCCTCTGTGATGACCTAGTGGGATGTGATGGGCGGGTGGGAGGCTCCTGAGGGAGGGGTTATATGTATACATAGGCTGATTCACAGTGTGGTATGGAAAAAACTAACACAATATTGTAAAGCAATTATATTTAAAAAAAAACCCTAAAAACACCCCCAGAAGTTTACAGAACATTGGAATAAATAGATTAAAAGTGGCATATCACAAAAATATGAACAGTTATTTTTCTGTTAGAGTAAATTCAGGGATTAAAAAGTTATTGAAAAGAGTCATTAAATAATGATTAAGAGGATAAGGATACATGAAATCATTAACATACCTTAAAGCACATAAGTCACAACTGTTGGATTGGCCAAAAATTTCATTTGAGTTTTTCCATAAGATGTTATGGAATAACAACAGCCCGATACTAGGAGAAAGGGATAAACCACTAGTTATAGCTAGGATTTCAACAAATACCACTTAGAAATTGATAGAATTAGAAAAGATATAATTAAAGACAGAAAATATTTTTAATTGAAGTATAGCTGACTTAACAATGTTGTGTTAGAATCACTGTACAGCAGAGTGAACATATATATGTATATATATTCTTTTTTGCATTCTTTTCCATTGTGGTTTATGTCAGGATACTGAATATAGTTCCCTGTGCTACACTGTAGAACCTTGTTTATCCATTCTATATGTAATAGTTTTCCTTGTTTATCCATTCTGTCTGTAATGGAGGTTTCATCTGCTAACCCCAAACTCCCAGTCCATCCTTCTTACCCCCACCATCCCTCTTCAAGTCTGTTCTCTGTGTCTGTGAGTTTGCTTCTGTTTTGTAGATAGGTTTATGTAATATTTTAGATCCCATGTATAAGTGATATCATACAGTATTTGTCTTTCCCTTTCTGACTTACTTCACTCAGTATGACAATCCGTGTTGCTGCAAATGGCATTATTTCATTCTTTTTTTATGGCTGAGTATTATTCTATTATATATATATATATATATACATATATATATGTATCACATCTTCTTTATCTATTCATCTGTTGATGGAGATTTAGGTTGTTTCCATGTCTTGGCTATTGTGAATAGTACTGCTATTAACACAGGGATGCATGTATCTTTTTGAATTATGGTTTTTCTGGATATATGCCCAGGAGTGGGATTGATGGAGCATATGGTAATTCTATTTTAGTTTTTTGAGGAACCTCCATACTGTTTTCCACAGTGGCTGTATCAATTTACATTCCCATTAACAGTGTGGAAGGGTTCCCTTTTCTCCACACTCTCTCCAGCATTTGTTATTTATAGACTTTTTAATGATGGCCGTTCTGACCGATGTGAGATGGTACCTCATGGTAGTTCTGAATAGCATTTCTGTAACATTTAGTGATGTTGCACATCTTTTGATGTGTCTGTTTGGCCATCTGTGTATCTGCTTTGGTGTATGGGTGTGTATGCTCAGCTGCTCAGCTGTGGCTGATTCTTTGCAATTCCATGAGGCCCTCCAGGCTCCTCTGTCCATGAAATTTTCCAGGCAAGAATATTGGAGTGGGTTGCCATTTCCTACTCCAGGGGATCTTCCTAAACCAGGAATCAAACGTCTCTTGAGTCACCTGCATTGTCAGGCAGATTTTTTACCGTTGTGCCACCTGGAAAGCCCCGTCTCTTCTTTGGGGCTTCTGAAGACCTTCTATTTAGGTTTCCTGCCCACTTTTCAATTGAGTATTTGTTGTTGTTGTTGTTATGTTTTGGTTGTTTTGTATGAGCTGTTTGTATATTTTGTAAGTTAAGCCCCTGTCTGTTGCATTATTTGCAAGTATTTTCTCCCATTCGATAGATTGTGTTTTTGTTTCATTGATGGTTTCCCTTGCTGTGCAAAAGTCTGTAAGTTTAGGTCCCATTTGTTTATTTTTGTTTTTACTATTATTACCTTGGGAGACTGACCTAAGAAAACATAGGCATGATTTATATCAGAGAATGTTTTGCCTATTTTTTCTTCAAGGAGGTTAATGGTAGATCTTATAAGTCTTTAAGCTATTTTGAGTTTATTTTTGTGTATGGTGAGAGGGTATGTTTTAACTTCATTGATTTACAAACAGCTCTCTGACTTTCCCCTGCACCAATTGCTGAAGAGATTGTCTTTTTCCCATTGTATTCTTGTCTCTTTGGTTGAAGATTAATCGCCCGCAGGTGTGTGGGTTTATTCTGGTGCTCTCTCTCTGTTCCACTTGTCCACATACCTGTTTTTGTGCCATCACCACACTGTTTTGATGACTGTAGCTTTGTAGCATTGTCTGAAGCCTGAGAGGTGTGCAGGTGGACTGTGGCCACAGTGAATTCCTTGCAGAGAGCACAGAGTGTGGAAACGGATGGGAAAGAGTTATTTTACAGTGAGGCAATTTGACAAACACTACCTCAGCCAATTATTAAAGGTAAACATCAACAGTGCTAAGTCATGCTAATAGCAAGGATGCAAGAAAACTGTTGTTTTACCTCTGTGGTCTTCCTCCTGAAAACCCATAACTCCAGTGGAATCAGGAGAAAAACGTCAAATTCCCATTTAAGGAGATTCTGCGAAATACTGATTAGTACTCAAAACTGTCAGTTGTCAGAAACAAGGAAACCTGAGAAGCTATCACAGCTAGGAGGAACCTAATAATACATTATTGAATGCAACGTGGTACCCCGGGTGGCGTCTTAGCCCAGAAAAAAGTATAGCAGGTAAACACGAAGGAAATATGGACCAAGCATGAGCTTTAGTTAATAATGATTTATGAATATTCTTTCATTAATTGTAACAAATTATAAGTTGTCAACAATAGGGGAAATTGGACACATGGTATAGGGAGCCCTCTGTATCATCTCTGCAATTATTCTCTAAATCTACTCAGAGATATTAGTCAGTTTTGCATTAACTGGTTGCAATTGAAAAAAAAAAACAAACTTCTAATACACCAGGCATAGGAGGGTTAAGGGTTAAATGATCAGGGTTATCATTTTTCAAAGATATAGAGCAGAAATGACAGAACTGGATTTCATGTCTGTTCTCTTTCTTGAATACAGCATATTCTAGTACATTGTGTCACCTTATACATAATATAATGATGATAGAAATGAATCAAAAACATCAAAAATCTCTCAAAAATGTTAAAATTCACTATTAGATTAAATAGTTTCTAGTCCTCCCTCCTAATGCTTCCTGAGTCCCCACCATTCTCCCATCTGAGATGCCATAATACTTGTACTTACCTCTAGAGTATCACTTTGCATTTTGCACATAGCATTCTAATGCTTATTTACACATCCCTCCTTCCCCTTAGATTGCCGTGTCTTCAAGGGCAATGGTCAACTGTTATTTACTTGTGTATCATGCAAGTGAATACATAGTAGGCACTCCATGAAATTTTATTGAATGAACAACTTGATGAATGAAGGAAAGGAAGACATTATCTAAAACCAGTGGGACTTAAAGACTGAAGCAGTACATTGAAACAAAGATGGAGGTTGAACCACATCTTCCTAATTCATTCCTTTATTGATGGACATTCAGGTTGTTTCCAGGCCCTATTGTAAATAGTGGTTCTATGAACATTGGGAGGCATGCATCTAAGATTGGGATTGATAGACATACCCTAGTGATACCGTGTATAAAATAGATAACTAATGCGAACATATATATAGCACAGGGAACTCTACTTAATGCACTGTGGTGACCTGAACCGGAACGAAGTCCAAAAGGAAGGGGAGATATATAAGTTATTGTTCAGTTGTTAAGTCTTGTCCAACTCTTTGCAACCCCACAGACTGCAGCTTGTCAGGCTTCCCTGTCCCACCATCTCCTGGAGTTTGCTCAAACTCAGGTCCATTGAGTCAGTGATGCCTTTCTGTCATCCCCTTCTCCTCTTGCCTTCAGTCTTTCCCAGCATCAAGGTCTTTTCCATTGAGTCGGCTTTTCTCATTAGGTGGCCAAACTATTGGAGCTTCAGCACCAGTCCTTCCGATGAATATTCAGGGTTGATTTCCTTTTGGATGAACTGTTTTGATATCCTTGCTGTCCAAGGGATTCTCAAGAGTCTTCTCCAGTCCCACAATTCAAAGGCATCCATTTTTTGGTGCTCAGTTTTCTTTAAGGTCCAGCTCTCACATCTGTACATGACTACTGGAAAAACCATAGCTTTGACTGTACTGACCTTTATCAGCAAAGTGAAGTCTTTATACTTTTTAATACGCTGTCTAGGTTCATCATACCTTTTCTTTGAAGGAGCAGGCATCTTTTAGTTTCATGGCTGCAGTCACCATCCACAGTGATTTTGGGGCCCAAGGAAATAAAGTCTTTCACTGTTTCCATTATTTCCCCATCTATTTGCCATGAAGTGATGGGACCAGATGCCATGATCTTAGTTTTTTGAATTTGAGTTTAAAGCCAACTTTTTCACTTTCCTCTTTCACCTTCATTAAGAGGCTCTTTAGTTCCTCTTCGCTTTCTACCATTATGATTATATCATCTGTATATCTGAGGTTGTTGATTTTTCTCCCAGAAACCTTGATTCCAGCTTGTAATTCATCCAGCGTGGCATTTCACATGATGTCCTCTGCATAGAAGTTAAATAAGCAGGGTGATAATATACAGCCTTGACATATTCCTTTCCCGATTTTGAACCAGTCAGTTGTTCCATGTCCAGTTCTAACTGTTGCTTCTTGACCTGCATACAGGTTTCTCAGGAGATATGAGGTGGTTTGGTATTCCCATATCTTTAAGAATTTTCCAGTTTGTTATGATTCACATGGTCAAAGGATTTAGCATAGTCAATGAAGCCAACGTAGTTGCTTTTCTAGAATTCCTTTGCTTTTCTATGATCCAGCAGATGTTGGCAATTTGATCTCTGGTTCCTCTGCCTTTTCTAAATCCAGCTTGTACATCTGAAAGTTCTTAGTTCATGTACTGTTGAAACCTAGCTTGAAGGATTTTGAAAATTACCTTGCTCTCAGGTGAAATGAGAGCAATTGTATGGTGGTTGGAACATTCTTTGGCATTGCTCTTCTTTGGGTTTACGTATATGTATTGCTGATTCACTTTTCTGTACAGTGGAAACTAACACAAGCTTATAAAGCAACTATAGTCCATAAAATTAATTTTAAAAAATACTGAAGCATCAAGTCATAAGTCCTTGAACAGAAGATAAAAGGGAGTCCATATATGACCTAGGTGAGACCTGAAACCAAAAGTAAAGACATTTTTACTGTTTTTGTTTGAGCTCAACTGAGAAAATAATTTGCCCTTTGCTCTCTGACTGGGTAAATAGAAAGGCCAACAGGGACAGCTGCAAGGCATTTCAAATGATGCTGGAAAAGATTCTATCACTTGAGTTGTTGTGAAAATATATCTAGATGACCAGTCAAGGCCTAAATGGGTGGGCTGGGAGCTAAAGCACGAAACATACAAATGATTTCTTTACAGTCAATCCACACAGACTCTGTAGAAAGTAATTTTCATCAAGGACACCATACAACCTTCAGTTATTTGAACGTCTGCCAGTCCCCCACATTTAAATACGTTCAAAGAATCTGGCATGCATACAGTGACTATGTCAGCAACACGTGGATGAAAACGTCAATGTTTAAATGCTTAAGGAAACAGATGACTTTTTTCTCCAAATTTTCTTCTCACAGTATTTTAAAAAGAATTTTGATTCAGAAGAAGTAAAAAGAAAATTTTCCTTCCAGTTCCATTGGATAAATATTTGTTGGGATTAGAATTGCTACTTTAAACAGAGATATGTTCTTAGAGCGTCTCAGTATAAAAGATACGTGGGGAAACTCTTCATTTATTAAGAATAGGTTCATACTCAATGAACAAAGCTAGCCAAATAGTAAAATAAGACAAGCAAAATAGTAGTAAAGTTGTTCATACTGAGCCTTATAGAATGCCAGAAAAATCACTTATAATCTTAGACTAAATTTTACAATATAATGAAAATAAAATTATACTAGGAGAGAAGATATTGATAACAAAGCTCCCTTTCCTGCCATTGACCTTCATTCAAGTCAGAGTTTAACAAATACTATGTCTTTTACTAGAAATTGGGCTTCCCAGGTGGCTCAGTGGTAAAGAATCCGCCTGCCAATTCAGGAGACACAGGTTCGATCCCTGGGTCAGGAAGATCCCCTGGAGAAGGAAATGGCAACCCACTCCAGTATTCTTGCCTGAAAAATCCCATGGACGGAGGAGCCTGGTGGGCTCCAGTCCATGAGATCACAAAGAGTTGGACATGCCTGAGTGACTGAGCATGCAAAGAAGTACTTTAACACAAAACAGAGAAATGGAAGAGTGCAGGCAGTTTCCTGTGTTTGGCTTAGAACACTCTTGTTCCATTTATTCTAACGTGCCATTTTATTTCTATTTTTTAAACAGCTACATATATTGTTTATGGTGCTTAGCCAATTTGGGTCCTATCTGAATTGTGAAAGCTTCACAGAAAGCATTTAGTAATAAAAGGCAAGTTGGTTAATAGCATAAAAGTGACACTTCTCTGCTTTGTGAAAGACTCTATAATAGGAGGATTCTCAGGTCTTTTTTTTTTTTTTTTTTTTTTCTGTAATGAAACAAAGCTGTGTTCTCCCAGATGGGGTTTTCTTCATCTTTCTGTTCTCAAATACATCCATCCTTATTTACCTGTGAATCCAGCAGATACAGTAAGCCCCCTACAAATGAATCTTCAGGTTGTGAACTTTCAAAGATGCAAATGTGCTTTCACACGTCCAGTTACGTTAGCTCATGTGTCTGGTGTGCACGGCCACTGCATGCATCCTGTGTACCTTGCTTATGGTACTGTGTACAGTACAGTAGTAGACGAGTGTTTTTATTTCAAGTCCAGGACGTCCAGAAGCAAGTGTTAAAGCAGTGGTTATGTAGCTGGTACTTCTAAGAAGTGCCAGGCAATGGAAAGAAAAGTGAAAATATTTGAGAGTGTAGCGAGGCAAACGGAGAAGGCAAAGGCACCCCACTCCAGTACTCTTGCCTGGAAAACCCTATGGACGGAGGAGCCTGGTGGGCTGCAGTCCGTGGGGTTGCCAGGAGCCAGACACGACTGAAGCGACTTAGCAGCAGCAGCAGCAGCGAGGCAAAAAGAGAGTAGACATCGCTCATTCTTATAACATGAATCATTCAACCACTGGCATGGTTCTAAAGAACGAGGACAATATCGTGGAACATGTGAAATCTGCTATGTCAATAATGTTGACAATAATATCGAAACAGCATGGAAAAGTGATGGAGGAGATGGAGAAATTTCTCAGTGTATGGATGCAGGATCAGCATCTTCCCGTTCTACTTAATGTTCATTCAAGAGAAAGCTAAAAGCCTTTACAAAGACTTGAAGAAGAGACACAGTGACGAATCAGAGGGTGCACCTTTTAATGTCAGCTGTGGTTGGTTTCATTGGTTCAAGGCTAGAGCCCACCTTTACAATGTAAAAGTGACGAGGCAGCAAGCACAGATGTGGTAGCTGCCCGGGAATTTGCTGAAATGTTTCAAGAGATTATTGATGAAGGCACGCATTTACCATAGCAGTTTTTTAATGTGGATGAGACAGGACTGAACTGGAAGAGGATGCCAGACTGAAGTTACATCAATAAGGAGGAAAAGTGGATGCCAGGCTAAAGCGGCAAAGGATAAGTAAACTCTGGTGGCAGTTCTTCTGGTGATAAGGAGCCAATCCTGTCTTAAGTTTATCATCCAAAAAACCAAGAGCCCTTAAAAACACAGC
Organism: Cervus canadensis; assembly: GCF_019320065.1. Lineage (NCBI taxonomy): Eukaryota > Metazoa > Chordata > Mammalia > Artiodactyla > Cervidae > Cervus > Cervus canadensis. Next base: position 7,228,863 of record NC_057410.1, read on the forward strand.
CAGGGGCTCTCTTCCTGTTGTGTGGAATAATAGACCCAAAGCCTGGTTACACAGGCCATTTTCCAGGACTGGTTTTCCCACCACTTTACTCCAGAGGTAGAGAAATATTGCTTAAAGAAGGACATCCCGTTTAACATTCTTCTGCTGCTCAACGATACTCTGGGCCACCCTCCATTCATGGAAGACTTTCATCCCAATGCTAAAGTACTGTAGCTGCCACCGAATATTATATCAATCATCCAGCCTATGGACCAGGGAGTTATAGCAACTTTCAAGAAATATTATTCACATTACACTTTTTGTCAGGCAATGAAGGTGAGTGACAAATCAGGAACAAACTTGCAACAGTTTTGGAAGGGCTGTAACATATACAAGTCCATAGAAAACATTGACTTTGCTTAGTGTGACGTTATAGTTGTCACCATGAATGGGATTTGGAAGAACCTTTACCCACAATTTGTTCATGATTTTCATGGATTTGAGAAGGTGGATGAAGAGTCCAAGACTCACTAAAAGTCAGTCTCTTAGTGACCCTCAGGAAAAAAACTGGAGCTAGATCTGCAAGAGGATGACCTCATTGACCTCCTTGCAGTGCAAAATGAGGAGCTTACTAATGAAGACCTGATGGATTTGGAGGCCCAGAGAAAGGATGAAGAGAGCCAAGAGGAAGAAGTAACTGAAGAACCGAAGAGATTCACGATGCAGGAAATGGCAAGGGGACTTTATGTGAGGAGGCATTGTTAGTTTTTGAGGCATGGAACCTGAACGTAGAATGGTACACGAGGGTTGCCACAGATGTTCAGAATGCAGTCTTGCGCTGCTCTGTCATCTGTGACAAGAAAAAAAAGAACTACTACCCAGACATCACTGGGTCATTTTTTTTGAGGGTAAATAGACTTGAATCCAACAAGGAAGCAGACTCTGTGTTATCAGTGTCAGGTGTGAGTAAAGTTGCAGCTTGCCCTTTGCCTTCTATTGCTAACGATCCTTCAACTCTGCCATCTCTGACCTCGTCTCCCTCCTCCAGTCCGTAACTCTTCCTGCCTTCACTCAATGCCAGCCTCTGTATGTTATATCTCAGTGCCAGCCTCTGTATGTTATATCTCAATGCTAGCCTCTGTATGTTATATCTCAATGCCGGCTGTTGTACTGTACTACTGTACCTTTCAAGGTACCGTACTGTAAGATTAAAAATGTTTTATAAACCTATTCCAATACAGTGATATATAGCCAATTGTACCCAGATTAACTTTATTGGGCTTAAGAACAAATTGGACCTAGGAACACACTCTTGGAACAGAACTTGTTTGTATGCAGGGGATTCATTGTATTTATTTGGCTCTGATTATGTGCAAGACAGCCTGCAAAGTGAGGGCTACTAACAGGGGCTGGCACAGAAAGGCAGCGTGTTCTGGTGGTTACCAGCATGGCCTCAGAAGGAGACCACCTGCATTCAAATCCTCACTAGCTGTGTAAACTTGGACAAGTTACTTAATCTAGTTACATTTCAGTTTCTTCATCTTCATGGCTTATTGTGAGGGTTGAACAGGTTAATATACCTCAAAGCACTTAGAAGAGAGTCCTAATCACTAATGCATAATTACGACTATGCATTAGTCATCACTATCCACTGGAGCGTTTTAAATACTTTGCCAAAATTTTCCCCTTCAGGGGCAGAGTGCACCTTTCCAACTCTGATAACAGGGTTTGTATCAAGGGTAGATGAATTTTGAAGGGTAAAACAATAAACTAAAACCTTTACTACATTTCTTATAGGGCTCAGTTCAATTCAGTTCAGTCACTCAGTTGTGTCCGACTCTTTGCGACCCCATGAACTGCAGCACACCAGGCCTCCCTGTCCATCACCAACTCCAGGAGTTTACCCAAACCCACTTCCATTGAGTCGATGATGCCATCCAACCATCTCATCTTCTGTCATCCTCTTCTCCTCCTGTCCTCAACCTTTCCCAGCATCAGGGTCTTTTCAGATGAGTCAGCTCTTTGCATCAGGTGGCCAAAGTATTGGAGTTTCAGCTTCAACTTCAGTCCTTCCAAAGAACACCCAGGACTGATCTCCTTTAGGATGGACTGGTTGGATCTCCTTGTAGTCCAAGGGACTCTCAAGAGTCTTCTCCAACACCACAGTTCAAAAGCATCAATTCTTCAGCGCTCAGCTGTCTTTATAGTCCAACTCTCACATCCACACGAATGGAAAAACCATAGCCTTGACTAGACGGACAATTTGTTGGCAAAGTAATGTCTCTGCTTTTTTAATATGCTGTCGAGGTTGGTCATAACTTCCTTCCAAAGAGTAAACGTCTTTTAATTTCATGGCTGCAGTCACCATCTGCAGTGATTTTGGAGCCCAGAAAATTAAAGTCAGCCACTGTTTCCACTATTTCCCCATCTATTTGCCATAAAGTGATGGGACCGGATGCCATGATCTTAGTTTTCTGAATGTTAGGCTTTAAGCCAAGTTTTTCACTCTCCTCTTCCACTTTCATCAAGAGGCTCTTTAGTTCCTCTTCACTTTCTGCCATAAGGGTGGTGTCATCTGCATATCTGAGGTTATTGATATTTCTCCCGGCAGTCTTGATTCCAGCTTGTGCTTCCTCCAGCCCAGCATTTCTCATGATGTACTCTGCATAGGGCTGGAATTCTTTAATTCATGAGTCTCAAAAAAAAAAAAAATTCATGAGTCTGTCTCTTCCCCAGGTACTCTTCAGGATAGAAGCCTTCCAACACACAGTCTCAGTCCTCTGGTTTCTGATTCAAACCTGGCCAACACATCAGTTAGTGAGTTCTTGGCGTGGTCTTCTGGACCTCTGCCTGGTATGTGACAGGGAAGGACAGGAGCCTGCTGTCTAATCTTCAGTCTCCTTCCAGGTTGGCTGAGTAAACATGACGACTTCTGGCTTGGTTTTCTGGTGAGCACTGTTCTTCACTGGAGTTAGAGCTCTAGTCTGAACCTCAACAGGGTTGCTTCTTCATTTAGATTTTCCTAGCTGTTTGCCCTGAGAAGGTTGGGTTCTGTTGCCAAGGCCTTCAACCTCGTGTTGGGTTCTGCTGTAAATAGATGAAGCCCTGAAATCACTGGCCTTAGCTATCTCTGCAGAGAAATCTCCATTCCAAAGGCCACACACTAGATTGGAGCAAGACAGTCCCCCGGGGAGACTATGAATGGATTCTTTGCTCAGTCTTTATCACCATTTCTGCTAGCTTGGTTAATTTCCTCAGTCTTGGTCTCAGGACTGTTGAACTATGATAATCCCCGCACACATACATTGAAACTTCATCATATCAGACTTTTCAAAACAGACAAAACTGTGTTGTATTGAAATCCTCTGGCATTTAGAAATTAAATGGATAACTTAAATATGTCACATGTAAGAATATGAATTCAAAAATTTCATGACCAGCTCAGTGGATTAAATCCAACAAGTAGAACTTGATAAGGGTATTGAGAATTGAGCTTCCCTGGTAGCTCAGCTGATAAAGAATTCGTCTGCAATGTTGGAGACACCGGTTTGATTCCTGGGTCAGGAAGACCCCCTGGAGAATGGATAGGCTCCCACTCCAGTATTCTTGGGCTTCGCTGATGGCTCAAACTGTAAAAAATCCACCTGCAATGCGGGAGAACTGGGTTCAATCCCTGGGTCAGGAAGATCCCCTGGAGGAGGCCATGGCAACCCATTCCAGTATTCTTGCCTAGAGAAGTCCATGGACAGAGGAGCCTGCCAAGCTAAGTTCCATAGAGTCGCAAAGAGTGGTACATGACTGAACCGACTTTGCAAAGCACAGCACAGCATTGAGAATTTAGTCTTTCATTTGAGTACAAAAACCCAAGTCTATAAGTATAGGGGAAGAGAAATGCATGTTAACAACATGTGTAAAGAATTTTGAAGTTTTATCTGCCAGTAAATTTAATTCTAGCCTGAAGTGTAACTGTATGATCACTGCATGATCGTTCCCAGAGATATTAAAATCTTAATCCCTGGAACCTGTGAATGTTACTTTACATGGAAGGGGGACTTTACAGATGCAATTATAGTAAGGATCTTGAGATGGGAAGATGATCCTAAATTACTGAGATGGGCCTTAAATGTAATTAATAAGAAGGATCCTTATAAGAAGGACACAGAAAGAGATTTGAGTACAGAAGAGAGAAAATGTGATGTTACAACGGAATCAGAGGGAGAAAAGGCAATGAGTTATAGGAAGGGGTCACTAGCCAAGGAATCTAGTAGGTGGTCTCCAGAAAATAGAAAAGACAAGAGAGGAGATTGTTCCTCGGAGCCTCCAAAGGAACCAAGCCTGACAACACCTTGATTTCACTCTTATAAGACTCTTGTTTTGGACTTTTTAAGAACACATAACACAGGAAAAAAATGTTTATTTGGTAAGTACAAAAGGGACACAAAATTGTATATACAGTAGAAAAGCAATTATATAAACACCCCCAAAACATCCTTGCACAGCAATGTCTAGAGGAACATTTAACACCCACCCAGAGGTTTTGGACTTCTAGAACTATAAGAGAATAGGCTTGCATTATTTTCAGCCATTAAATTTGTGGCAATTTGTTATAGCTTTCATAGAAAACTAATAAAGGCTCAACTTCTGTTTCAGTTGGATCACATCCTGATTAGTAAATTCCATTTGAGTCATTGTATATCAAGAAGGATGAGAGTCTATTGGAGTGACTCAATTATGAGAAACTCCAAACCATATAAGAGGAATGTTGGAAATAACTATTTCTTCTTAGGAAGTAACAAGAACTTTGAGATTTCAAATATTTTGAGAGTAATCATGTTGAAAGGGAATTAAGTGGACTTGAATGTCCCTAAATAATAAGACTAGTGTCACAGCTTGTAGTTTCACATTTATTTGCATAATTATTTCTTTACTGTGTTTCTCCTCCACTGTTCTTAAATTTTCATGATGGCAGAGACTAGATTTGGTCACCACTTTATCCCTGGTACCTAACAGCAATAGGAGCCACTCAAATAATGAGAACTGAACAAGATTTTTTTTTTTAAATCCTCAACTGTGGAAGTTAGTGTACAAGATAGTTTATTTTAACAAAGAGACTCAATTCCTTCCTGGTTCAGTCTTGAAAGGTTTTACTTTTCTAAGAATTTGTCCATTTCTTCCAGGTTGTCCATTTTATTGGCATATAGTTGCTCATAGCAGTCTCTTATGATCTTTTGTATTTCTGCATTGTCTGTTGTAACTTTAACTTCTCCTTTTTAGCTTCTAATTTTATTGATTTTTGAGTTTTCTCCCTTTTTTTTTGATAAGTCTGATGGTTTATCAATGTTGTTTATCTTCTCCAAGAATCAACTTTTAGTTTTAATGATATTTACTATCATTTTCTTAATTTCTTTTTCATTTATTTCTGCTCTGATCTTTATGATTTCTTTCCTCCTACTAACTTTGGGGTTTTTGATTCTTCTTTCTCTGTTACAAGGAGACTCAAATAATAGCGGTTTACCTAAGAGAGAAAATTTTTTCTCTCTTCTGAAATAATCAAAGGGGAGTTGAGCATTCCTGGACTGGAAAGCACCCAGGTTTCTTCCACCTTACTGCTCCACCATACCCAATGTCATTCTTGGCCATATGGTTGATATTGCCTCACCTCCCCATCAGCTTTCTAGCCTGTGGGAAGGACATGGTGGTAGGCAAAAACGTGGCACAAGAATCCATTCACATATCATTGTCCAAACTTACATATTCACACTCAACTGCAAGGAAAGATAGAGAATATGTTGATAAGGTTGATTGAGATGTGTCCATTTAAAAGATGGGGAAAGCTATTACTTAGACTGAATATTGAGGGTCAGTAGTAGTCTTTTCTCCATCTGAGAAGCATTAATTTAAAATGAAAGATACTAAATAAATAAATAAAATGAAAGAGAATTTTCTTCTTTTATTCTATTTTATTCATTTTACCTAAGTGTTTTCTTTATTTCCTCTTCAAATAGTCCCTAGGCAGGTAATATTTAGGTGATTCATAAGCTAATTTTATTTATAGGATAATTCTCACTGTTCTTAATGGAAAAAAACTGATATTCATCTTTTCTGCTACAGTAATTTAAGATATACATATATACATGCTAAACTGATTGCCACCATTAAATATATTTAAACCATGAAAACTATTGTAATTAATTCATATTATTTTCATTATTTTACATTGGTAATCCAGGGTCATTGGCATATTTTTAGAAGAATGATTCTATTCCATTGAACACAAAATTATTATTCAGAGGTGTTCCATTAAACCATGCCACTTGTCACTTATTGATGTACAGAATCAATTTGAACTTTCTACCAGACACTGCAACTCTAACATGCAGCAATTATCATTAAATCCTTTTATCATTTACCTATTCATAATTTACAAAAAATGAGATGATAATGAGCAAAGATTTATGATGGATGAATTGTGAGTGATCTGCTTTTTGAAGAATTCTGCATTTGAACTTTTGGAGAAATTGTTTTATACATATTAGTAGTAGTGATAAATTCAGAACCACTCTCCAGTAAATTTTTCCAGCTCTACCTTCAAAATATATCCAAAATCAGACTCCTTCGACCACTTCGACTACTTTTGTATCCACATCTATGTCACAATCACCTTTGACCTAAAACATTACCCAAGAGCCTTCTATTTTGTCTCTCTGCTTTATCCCTTTTATGGTCTACTATTTATATAGTAATCAAAGTGATTATTTAAAAATCTAAAACAGACCAAGCCAATGTCTTCCCATCTTACTTGAATAAAATCCAACATCCTTGCCATGGTTTGTAAAAGCTCCATTGTATTAGTCATCAGTTGCTACAGAATAAATTACTCCCCAAATGTACTATCTTTAAATAAGAATAACCATCTATTATCCTGCACAGTTACTGTGAGTCTGAAATTATGGCAGGTGGGTCTGACTGAGGATCTCTGATGAGAGGCAGTAACGATGTCAGCTGGGACTGCCTGTACATGATGCTCACTCACAGGGCTGGCAAGTTAAAACTGGCTGCTGGGGCAAAAGTGGTCCCTCGCCACGTGGGTTCTCCTTGGGACTGTTGATTGTCCATGTGGTGCTTAGAGCAAGTAAACAAACTTCCCTCCCTAAAACTTGAGAGACTCAGAAAAGTTTAATTCAAGGAGACAAATGCTGTATAACTTCTTCAAACAAATTAATTTCACTGATAAAGTTAATTTGACACCAACTTCCCTAGAGTGCTTCCTCAGTGAGCCAGGTGAAAATCTCAGCATCTTTTATTGTAAGTCGAACATCATCATCTCCACAGCATCCTAATTGTTCCATAGGTCCCTCTGCTCATTGTGAGAATGGCTAGCACAACAGGGTGGGTATCAGAGATGGGTGCTAGTGGGACCATCTTGGAGGCTACATTTCTGATTTCATCTCCTATCATTCTTTCTCTCTTCTACTTCCCACACTACCTCTTTGTTCTTTTTTAAACAGATTATATGCATCTTCCTAAACTTTTCCAACTGCCAGGATCACTCTTTCTGCAAATATCCACATGATTCTTTCCCTCACTATATTCAGGTTTTTGTGCACATATAGCCCTAACACGGGACCTTTTTCCAGCTAATCTTACATTTTAAAAAAGCACCTCTTTCCCAGTTCGAGTTTTTCACTTGCTTTGTTTTTCTTCATGCAACCTCTTACCACCCAACATGTTATATATTTATTCATTTATTGTCTGTCTTTCCCTCTGAGAATGAGGATCTGGGTCACTACTGCATCCCCAGTGTCTAGAATAGTGCCTGCATATAATAGGTGCTCACTGGGTATTTTTGAATGAACAAATGGTTAATAAATTATATAGAACATCCAAATAAATTTCTGATTATATATGAGTTGAGTTCAGTCGCTCAGTTGTGTCTGACTCTTTGCGACCCCATAGACTGCAGCATGCCAGGCCTCCCCGTCCATCACAAACTCCCAGAGTTTACTGAAACTCAGGTCCATTGAGTCAGTGATGCCATCCAACCATCCCATCCTCTATTGTCCCCTTCTCCTCCCACCTTCAATCTTTCCCAGCATCAGGGTCTTTTCAAATGAGTCAGTTCTTCTCATCGGGTGGCCAAAGTATTGGAGTTTCAGCTTCAACATCAGTCCTTCTAATGAATATTCAGGACTGATCTCATTTAGGATGGACTGGTTGGATCTCCTTGCAGTCCAAGAGACTCTCAAGAGTCTTCTCCAAAAGCACAGTTCAAAAGCATCAATTCTTCTGTGCTCAGCCTTCTTTTTGGTCCAACTCTCGCATCCATACATGACTACTGGAAAAACCATAGCTTTGACTAGACAGACCTTTGTTGGCAAAGTAATGTCTCTGCTTTTTAATATGCTTTCTAGGTTGGTCATATAAAAAGAGCATATTTTAGATTCATCCTTGGTCTAGTCATGATGAGCACTGCCTAATTTAATAATATAGATAAAAGAATTTCTATCAAAGCACTAAATAATTTTTTTAAAGACACTTAGGTTAGGATAGAAAAATTAAATACAAGCCTACATTAGAAGTATAATAAAAAATTATGTATGTTTGATTTTGGTCTATGATTATTTCTTCTTTATATAGGAACAGGATTAATAATCTCTAAATCTCTAACAATCACTAAAGTGAATTATTTAAGTAGATATAGGGAATAATAATATAATGTAGCAATCAAACATTTTTTTAAAATTAGGATTATGTACAATATCTTGAAGAGCAAAGAAGATGCCTAATTTTTCAAAATTTCACCATAATATCATATGTGATTTTTAGAATTATGATGAAGAATATATATGGGCAGAAATATCAGGGCTCCTATTCAAGGGACAAGCAATCTGAACACAGCACCCAGTTTATCAATGGAGATAATTTGTTTGAAGAAGTTACAGCATTTGTTTTCTCAAATTAACTTTTTCTGAGTCTCTCAAGTTTTAGGTAGGGAAGTTTGTTTACTTGTTTTCAATGATTTTACATTAATCCCAAAGGAAGATGTCTCTGAGGAAATCCTGAAATGACATATGTGTGCTCTTTCCTTCTCTATGTAGAGAAACTAAAATTTTGGGTGGACTGAAATAATTGAAATAATTACATTTTTCTCATGCTGTTCTAACCCTCATTTTAGTCAGAAGAGCATTTGAAATGATCTTGAACATCATACTACCCTTGCAAAAGACCTGAGATATTTGGAAATCTCTGCTTGGTTTACAAAGCATTAGGTCACATGGTCATGTAACCCATTGCTCACATCCCTTGATTTTACCTGTCCTTGATAGAAACTGCTTAGGAACTAGTTGAGGAAATAAAAAGATAGGAATTTTTCTGGGAAGCAGTTAAATTGAAGTAACTTCCTTGTGTTCCCTTCTAAAGAAATGTAGTGTCACTATCTAATATATCATTGGAAACCACTGCAATTTCACTTTGGAAAGATAGTCTTAAATCACATGGAGGTTGCTGAAGTGTGTTCATCCTCATCAGACACATCATTTATTATCTCCTCAAAAAAGTTAAAAAAAAAAAAGCAAGAGAAAAGATTGAGAAAAGAATAAAAGGGAGGAGGAGGGAAGAAGAATGAGTAAGTGAGAGAGAATTCCAATTAATAAGAGGAAGTTCTTCAGAGTTATGTAATAAGTCTAATCTATCTTTTTTGTTGTTGTTCAGTTGCTAAATCATGTCCAACTCTTTGCAACCCCATGGACTGCAGCATGCTGGACTTCCCTATTCTTCACCATCTCCTGGAGTTTGCTCAAGCTCATGTCCGTTGAGTTAATGATTCAATCCAACCATCTCATCCTCTGTGTACCCTTCTCCTCCTGCCTTCAGTCTTTTCCAGCATTAAGGTCTTTTCCAATGAATAGGCTTTTCACATTAGATGGCCAACGTATTGATGCTTCAGCATCAGTCCTTCCAATGAATATTCATGGTTGATTTCCTTTAGGATGGACTGATTTGATCTCCTTGCTGTCCAAGGGACTCTCAAGAGTCTTCTCCAGCACCACAGTTCAAAAGCATCAATTCTTCTGTGCTCAGCCTTCTTTATGGTTCAACTGTCACATCCATACATGACTACTGGAAAAACCATAGCTTTGACTATACACACCTTTGTTGGCAAAGTGATGTCTCTGCTTTTTAATATGCTGCTTAGGTTTTTCATAGCTTCTCTTCCAAGAAACAAGTGTCTTTTAATTTCATAAACTTACAGTCATTTAGTTAGTTGAATTTCAAAAATCCTCACTGGAAAGGCAGCACTGTCATAATGTTAAGCTTTGCTAAAGACTCCAAGGACCTGAATACTTTTCTTTAGTATTTTCCTCTTTTCACATTCTCTGGATAAGGCCTTATGGAAGATGCCATCACGAATGATAGGAGAAACTGTGATGGAGTTACAGGTAGAAGCTTCTTTATCCATGACACTTTATAGGCAAGTAACATCGTTATTATTGAATTTTGTATTTGGACTGAAAGAACTGTTGCTATGGACTAAAAGAATGTTTGCATCCCCCCTGCAATTCATATGTTGAGGGCTTAATCACCATGTGATGGTATTTGGAGATGGAGATTTTGAGACAATCAGGTTAAATGAGGTCATGAGAATGGAGAGCCCATAATGGTATCAGTGTCCCCAGAAGAAGAGGAAGATCATTGCTTTCTCTCTGCCTTATGAGGAAACAGCTATTTGCGATCCAGGAAGGGGCCCTTACCAGACACTGATCTGCCCACACCTGATCTTGGACTTCCCAGCCTCCATAACTATGAGAAATAAATGATGTTCAAGCCATTGTCTGTAGTACTTTGTTATAGCAGCCCACACTAAGACAGTTTTCCTTGGTAGTGCGTGTAGTATAATTGAAAAACACCATTTGGGTCTCCAGATCTCTAATAGAAGCAGGAATTCAACAAGATGAAACAGGAATTATCTTTTAACTGTTTTATAGGTTCTTATTTTATAAGGCCCTCATAAGTTTGAAAGCAAAAACAATCTTTTAACATAGAACAGAGGCACTGTTCTTCAGAATGACAATAGTACTAAATTTAAAAATAACTTAGAGGATGCAATAACTATTATTAGTGACAATAATAACTGTCATTATTATCTATGATGAATATTTATAAACTGTTTACTGAATGAATGGAATTTTGCTCCTTAGAATTTCCTTTCTCACTGAGTCATTTTCTAAGATGAACTGGACAGTGTAACTGAATCCCTCTGGTGGGATTTTAAAAGCACATATGGCTTCCATTCAGGATTTCACACCCCTTCCAGGTCCCCTCATCCATCATGAGATCTCTGTTTTGGCGACCCACGGATGATGGTAAGGTGTGTCATATCTTTTGATGTGTTGGGGTCAAAGAAAAAGTAACCAAAGGAATGGCTACTTTTGTTTCCTTTATTTCACTATAGCAGTTTTGGTCAGTTCTGTTTTAAAGCAATACCTCTCTATCTTGTTCATTCCTGTGGGAATGTGGTTTAGTGTATACAGTACAAATACTCTTGGCTCTGAAGACAGGCTGATGATAACTACAATGTAAATACCCTGCTGATCTCTTGCCTTTAATATAGCTGGACTGCTTCCCCTTACCATCAGTTCATCTGACCCAGAAAATAGAAATTTATTTTTAGACTGATTTTTAGAAAACCAAATCAGGAGAGAAAATATCATGCAAAAAAATTCCCTTGATGCACTCCAGAATCAAACAAAATGATAAGAGAATTCATCACGATTCGATATTCTGTGTCAATATTAACCTTGAGCACTGTCTGAACTTGAGGTTAATTCTTTACTGCAAATTGTGTCTTTATACTTGCCTTGGTCATTTCAGAATATATCTTCTACTTTTACTAAAAATTGACAGTATGTACATGCATAGTATCCTCAGAATCTACTTTAACCTAATTCTAATTATTCATAGCCAAGATTTCCTCAAAAAAATCATGTATTGATTTTGCCTGTATGTTTTATATTCTACCTACAAATTTAAAATTAATTGAAGAAACTTAAAATAAGAAATACTGGAAATTCAGAATCACTAAGTCAACATACCTATTTTTACTCAGATGATAAATTTTGAAATATTCTCAAAGCAGGAACACATAATAATTTTATAATTACACAATATTTCAATTATTACTTACATGTAGCCCAAATTAAAGGGTTATGTACATATTTTTTTCACTTGTTTATTTACAATGTTCTATGGTCTTCCCTGGTGGCTCAGATCTTAAAGAATCTGCCTGCAATGTGGGAGACCTGGGTTCGATCTCTGGATCTGGAAGATCCCATGGAAAAGATAATGGCTACCCACTCCTGTATTCTTGCCCTGAGAATTCCATGAACACAGGTGGGCTTCAGTTCATGGGGGTCACAAAGAATCAGACCCAATGGACCGACTAACACCTTACACTTTCATGGCATAATAGTACATTTACAAATAGCTGAGGAAAAAAGAGAAGCAAAAGGCAAGGGTGAAAGGGAAAGATATACCCAACTGAATGCAGAATTCCAAAGAATAGTAAGGAGAGATAAGAAGGTCTTCTTCAATGGAAAATGAAAAGAAATAGAGGAAAACAATGAAATTGGAAGATCTCTTCAAGAAAATTGGAGATATCAATGAAACATTTGATGCAAGAATGGGCATGGTATAGGACAGACACGGTAATGACCTAACAGAAGCAGAAGAGATTAAGAAGAGGTGCCAAGAATACATAGAACTATCAAGAAAGGTCTTAATGACCCAGAAAATCATGATGGTGTGGTCACTTACCTAGAGCCAGACATCCTGGAGTGTGAAGTCAAGTACACCTTAGGAAGCATCACTATGAACAAAGCTAGTGGAGGTGATGGAATTCCAGCTGAGCTCTTTTAAATTCTAAAAGATGATGCTGTGAAAGTGCTATACTCAATATGCCAGAAAATTTGGAAAACTCAGTAGTGGCCACAGGGCTGGAAATGTCAGTTTTCTTTCCCATCCCAAAGAAGGGCAACGCCAAAGAATGCTCAAACTACTGTAAAATTGTGCTGATTTCACATGCTAGCAAGGTAATGCTCAAAGCCTTTCAAGTTAGGCTTCAGCAGTATGTGAACCAGGAACTTCCAGATGTACAAGCTGAGTTTTGCTGAGACAGAGGAATCGGTGATCAAATTGCCAACATTCCTTAAATCATGGAGAAAGCAAGGGAGTTCCAGAAAAACATCTACTGCTTCATTTACTGTGCTAAAGCCTTTGACTGTGTGGATCACAACAAACTGGAAAATTCTTAAAGAGATGAGACTATGAGACCAACTTACCTGTCTCCTGAGAAACCTGTATGCAAGCCAAGAAGCAGTAGTTAGAACAGGACATGGAACAACTGACTAATTCCAAATTGGGAAAGGAGTATGTCATGACTATATATTGTCACCCTGCTTATTTAACTTATGTGCAGAGTACATCATGTATGCTAAATCACTTCATTTGTGTCCAACTCTGTGCCTTTGGATGGTAACCTGCCAGCTTCCTCTGTCCATGGGATTCTCCATGCAAGAATACTGGAGTGGGTTGCCATGCTCTTCCCCAGGCGGTCTTCCTGACCCAGGGAGTGAACTCGGGCCTCCTGCATTGCAGGCAGATTCTTTACTGTCTGAGCCACTAGGGAAGCAGTTTATGCAGAGAACATCATGGGAAATGCTAGACTCAATGAATCATGAGCTGGAATCAAGATTGCTGGGAGAAATATCAACAACCTCAGATATGCAGATGATACCACTCTAATGGCAGAAAGTAAAGAGGAATTAAAGATCCTCTTGAGGGTGAAAGAGGAGAGTGAAAAAGCTGGCTTAAAACTCAACATGCAAAAAGCTAAAATCTTGGCATTTAGTCCTATCACTTCATGGCAAACAGTGATAGGGAGAAATTGGAAGCCTTGACAGATTTTATATTCTTGGGCTCCAAAATCACTGTGAATGGTGAGTGCAGCTATGAAATGAAAAGATGCTTGCTCCTTGAAAGCATAGAAAGCTATGACAAACATAGACAGCATAGTAAAAGGCAGAGACATCACTTTGCCAGCAAAGGTCTGTATAGTCAAAGCTATGGTTTTCCCAGTAGTCATGTATGGATGTAAGAGTTGGACCAAAAAGAAGGCTGAGCACAGAAGAATTGATGCTTTTGAATTGTGCAGAAGAAGACTCTTGAGAGTCCCTTGGACTGCAAGAAGATCAAACCAGTCAATTCTAAAGGAAGTCAACCCCAAATTGGAAGGACTGATGCTGAAGCTCCAATACTTTGGCCATCTGATGTGAAGAGGCCGATTCATTGGAAAAGACACTGTTGCTGGCAAACATTGAAGGCAAGAGAGTGGCAGAGGATGAGATGTTTAGATATCATTACCCATTAAATGGACATGAATTTAAAGCAAATTCTGAAAAAAAAAAAAAAGCAAATTCTGGAAGACAGTGGAGGATAGAGGAACCTAGCATGTTGCAGTCCATGGGATCGCAAAGACTCAGACATGATTAGTGACTGAACAACAACTAACATAAATCCCATAGCACAGTATATTTTTAAAGTTTACATGAAAGTTAGAGTTTCCATGCAGTTAAAACTTGAGATCAGTTCTTATCATCACCTTGAGAGTCAGTAAAGTGGGTATGTGGGTTTAACCCCAGGTCCACCAGTCACTAGCTATGGTCAAGTTAATTCACTTTATGTCTGAGTTTCTTTTTCTATGAAAGAGGCTAATACCAATACCTAACTCCCTGCATTGTTGTAAAAACAGTCCAGTTAATGTCTCAACAACTGATTTGATTTCATCAGTTTATGTTACTGGAATCCTTATTTTAATGAATAAATATTTGAGAACAATTTAATATTAATAATACAAACATGGACTTTACATTAAGATCATTTTTTTCCACCTGCATAAAAGTATCAGTTATTGAAAGAATTACATGACTGATTGTCTCTTCTCCCTACAATAAACTAAACAGTTCCCTAGATTTTGGTTCTGGTAAAAGTGATCCTTATGCTCCTTGCCCAAATCTTACAGAAATTATCTGAATACAAAGACAGTAAATGAGAAATCATAAAGTTATTTTTTTAGAGGATGGACATTAGAATCAATAGGCATGAATTTTGAGGCTCTTCTTTTCGATAGTTGTGTGATTTGGGGACAAATTCATTAAATTTGAAATATGGTAATGAGTTTAGTGTCGGCAGGCACTCAGCATAGAGTAGTTCTCCTGAATCCATAAATTCCTTTTTTGACCGTCTTAACACTTTTGTGTTATGAGACTTTTGTGCAAGATATGAAGCTTAAATAAATAATCCATTACTTTAAGTTTATAAATTGTTACACAATTATTATTTTTACTAATAATAACATAATAAATTTTAATAATAATAACATATTAAAGTGAGGTAAAAATTTGCCTGGATTATAAAAGGACTGTATACTATATTTAATTACATTTTCTAGACTAATTCTTCTTTTTTTTCCCATTTATTTTTATTAGTTGGAGGCTAATTACTTTAGAATATTGTAGTGGTTTTTGCCATACATTGACATGAATCAGCCATGGATTTACATGTATTCCCCATCCTGATCCCCCCCCCCCACCTCCCTCCCCATCCCTCTGGGTCATCCCAGTGCACCAGCCCTGAGCACTTGTCTCATGCATGCAACCTGGGCTGGTGATCTGTTTCACCCTTGATAGTATACTTGTTTCAATGCTGTTCTCTCAGAACATCCCACCCTCGCCTTCTCCCACAGAGTCCAAAAGTCTGTTCTGTACATCTGTGTCTCTTTTTCTGTTTTGTATATAGGGTTTTCGTTATCATCTTTCTAAATTCCATATACATGCGTTAGTGTACTGTACTGGTCTTTATCTTTCTGGCTTACTTCACTCTGTGTGATGGGCTCCAGTTTCATCCATCTCATTAGAACTGATTCAAATGAATTCTTTTTAATGGCTGAGTAATATTCCATGGTGTATATGTACTACAGCTTCATTATCCATTCGTCTGCTGATGGACATTTAGGTTGCTTCCATGTCCTGGCTATTATAAACAGTGCTGTGATGAACATTGGGGTACATGTGTCTCTTTCAGATCTGGTTTCCTCGGTGTGTATGCCCAGAAGTGGGATTGCTGGGTCATATGGCAGTTCTATTTCCAGTTTTTTAAGAAATCTCCACACTGTTCTCCATAGCGGCTGTACTAGTTTGCATTCCCACCAACAGTGTAAGAGGGTTCCCTTTTCTCCACACCCTCTCCAGCATTTATTGCTTGTAGACTTTTGGATAGCAGCCATCCTGACTGGCGTGTAATGGTACCTCATTGAGGTTTTGATTTGCATTTCTCTGATCATGAGTGATGTTGAGCATCTTTTCATGTGTTTGTTATCCATCTGTATGTCTTCTTTGGAGAAACGTCTGTTTAGTTCTTTGGCCTATTTTTTAACTGGGTCGTTTATTTTTCTGGAATTGAGCTGCAGGAGTTGCTTGTATATTTTTGAGATTAATCCTTTGTCTGTTTCTTCATTTGCTACTATTTTCTCCCATTCTGAAGGCTGTCTTTTCACCTGGCTTATAGTTTCCTTTGTTGTGCAAAAGCTTTTAGGTTTCATTAGGTCCCATTTGTTTATTTTTGCTTTTATTTCCAATATTCTGGGAGGTGGGTCATGGAGGACCCTGCTGTGACTCATGTCGGAGAGTGTTTTGCCTATGTTCTCCTCTAGGACTTTTATAGTTTCTGGTCTTACATTTAGATCTTTAATCCATTTTGAGTTTATTTTTGTGTATGGTGTTAGAAAGTGTTCTAGTTTCATTCTTTTACAAGTGGTTGACCAGTTTTCCCAGCACCACTTGTTAATATATAATAATAATAAATAATAATAATAATAAATTAAAATAAGTAAAAATAAAATAAAAATAATACATAATAAATAATTGTTAATAAATTCCTTTTTTAACTGTCTTTTTTTTTTTTTTGTCTCCTAGCGACCGAGTTCAATGTGATCTACATATCCATGAAACTAAAACTGAGCCTTAAGAAAATAATTTGTCAGAAACTTAATGAAATTAATGAGTATAGTTTTTCTATATCCAATAACAAACATGAGCCTGCCACATCATACACAGTCTCCTTAATCATTAGCAAATTTGCAAGATGATCAAGAATGTGGTTAGACTCTCAGGTCTTATGCAGTTCTAGAATGGCTGTGTGCCTGAGCGAGGAACAGAGGAAGAATTTGTGTATATGTAGGTGCCAATGGGCGAGGGACTTGGTTTGCTTTTATATTAGTGATGTTATTGAGAAATAGATGTATAATATATTATGACTTTTCCCAGATTGCCCTTTTCTCACTAGACTCTGGTCATTTTATTTTATTTTATTATTATTTTTTTTTAATTTTTTTATTAGTTGGAGGCTAATTACTTCACAACATTTCAGTGGTTTTGTCATACATTGATATGAATCAGCCATAGATTTACACGTATTCCCCATCCCGATCCCCCCTCCCACCTCCCTCTCCACCCGATTCCTCTGGGTCTTCCCAGTGTACCAGGCCCGAGCACTTGTCTCATGCATCCCACCTGGGCTGGTGATCTGTTTCACCATAGATAGTATACATGCTGTTCTTTTGAAACATCCCACCCTCACCTTCTCCCACAGAGTTCAAAAGTCTGTTCTGTATTTCTGTGTCTCTTTTTCTGTTTTGCATATAGGGTTATCGTTACCATCTTTCTAAATTCCATATATATGTGTTAGTATGCTGTAATGTTCTTTATCTTTCTGGCTTACTTCACTCTGTATAATGGGCTCCAGTTTCATCCATCTCATTAGGACTGATTCAAATGAATTCTTTTTAAGGCTGAGTAATATTCCATGGTGTATATGTACCACAGCTTCCTTATCCATTCATCTGCTGATGGGCATCTAGGTTGCTTCCATGTCCTGGCTATTATAAACAGTGCTGCGATGAACATTGGGGTGCACGTGTCTCTTTCAGATCTGGTTTCCTCAGTGTGTATGCCCAGAAGTGGGATTGCTGGGTCATATGGCAATTCTATTTCCAGTTTTTTAAGGAATCTCCACACTGTTCTCCATAGTGGCTGTACTAGTTTGCATTCCCACCAACAGTGTAAGAGGGTTCCCTTTTCTCCACACCCTCTCCAGCATATATTGTTTGTAGACTTTGGATAGCAGCCATCCTGACTGGCATGTGATGGTACCTCATTGTGGTTTTGATTTGCATTTCTCTGATAATGAGTGATGTTGAGCATCTTTTCATGTGTTTGTTACCCATCTGTATGTCTTCTTTGGAGAAATGTCTGTTTAGTTCTTTGGTCCATTTTTTGATTGGGTCATTTATTTTTCTGGAATTGAGCTGCAGGAGTTGCTTGTATATTTTTGAGATTAATCCTTTGTCTGTTTCTTCATTTGCTATTATTTTCTCCCAATCTGAGGGCTGTCTTTTCACCTTACTTATAGTTTCCTTTGTAGTGCAAAAGCTTTTAAGTTTCATTAGGTCCCATTGTTTAGTTTTGCTTTTATTTCCAATATTCTGGGAGGTGGGTCATAGAGGATCTTGCTGTGATTTATGTCGGAGAGTGTTTTGCCTATGTTCTCCTCTAGGAGTTTTATAGTTTCTGGTCTTACATTTAGATCTTTAATTCCATTTTGAGTTTATTTTTGTTGTATGGTTGTTAGAAAGTGTTCTAGTTTCATTCTTTTACAAGTGCTTGACCAGCTTTCCCAGCACCACTTGTTAAAGAGGTTGTCTTTTTTCCATTGTATACCCTTGCCTCCTTTGTCAAAGATAAGGTGTCCATAAGTTCATGGATTTATCTCTGGGCTTTCTATTCTGTTCCATTGATCTATATTTCTGTCTTTGTGCCAGTACCATACTGTCTTGATGACTGTGGCTTTGTAGTAGAGTCTGAAGTCAGGCAGGTTGAATCCTCCAGTTCCATTCTTCTTTCTCAAGATTACTTTGGCTATTCGAGGTTTTTTGTATTTCCATACAAATTGTGAAATTCTTTGGTCTAGTTCTGTGAAAAATACCGTTGGTAGCTTGATAGGGATTGCATTGAATCTATAGACTGCTTTGGGTAGAATAGCCATTTTGACAATATTGATTCTTCCAATCCATGAACACGGTATGTTTCCCCATCTGTTTGTGTCCTCTTTGATTTCTTTCATCAGTGTTTTATAGTTTTCTATGTATAGGTCCTTTGTTTCTTTAGGTAGATATACTCCTAAGTATTTTATTCTTTTTGTTGCAATGGTGAATGGTATTGTTTCCTTAATTTCTCTTTCTGTTTTTTCATTGTTAGTATATAGGAATGCAAGGGATTTCTGTGTGTTAATTTTATATCCTGCAACTTTACTATATTCATTGATTAGTTCTAGTAATTTTCTGGTAGAGTCTTTAGAGTTTTCTATGTAGAGGATCATGTCATCTGCAAACAGAGAGAGTTTCACTTCTTCTTTTCCTATCTGGATTCCTTTTACTTCTTTTTCTGCTCTGATTGCTGTGGCCAAAATTTCCAACACTACGTTGAATAGTAGTGGTGAGAGTGGGCACCCTTGTCTTGTTCCTGATTTCAGGGGAAATGCTTTCAATTTTTCACCATTGAGGGTGATGCTTGCTGTGGGTTTGTCATATATAGCTTTTATTATGTTGAGGTATGTTCCTTCTATTCCTGCTTTTTGGAGAGTTTTAATCATAAATGAGTGTTGAATTTTGTCAAAGGCTTTCTCTGCATTTATTGAGATAATCATATGGTTTTTATCTTTCAATTTGTTAATGTGGTGTATTACATTGATTGATTTGCGGATATTGAAGAATCCTTGCATTCCTGGGATAAAGCCCACTTGGTCGTGGTGTATGATTTTTTTAATATGTTGTTGGATTCCGTTTGCTAGAATTTTGTTAAGGATTTTTGCATCTATGTTCATCAGTGATATTGGCCTGTAGTTTTCTTTTTTTGTGGCATCTTTGTCTGGTTTTGGAATTAGGGTGATGGTGGCCTCATAGAATGAGTTTGGAAGTTTACCTTCTTCTGCAATTTTCTGGAAGAGTTTGAGTAAGATAGGTGTTAGCTCTTCTCTAAATTTTTGGTAGAATTCAGCTGTGAAGCCATCTGGTCCTGGGCTTTTGTTTGCTGGAAGATTTTTGATTACAGTTTCGATTTCCTTGCCTGTGATGGGTCTGTTAAGAGCTTCTATTTCTTCCTGGTTCAGTTTTGGAAAGTTATACTTTTCTAAGAATTTGTCCATTTCATCCAAGTTGTCCATTTTATTGGCATAGAGCTGCTGGTAGTAGTCTCTTATGATCCTTTGTATTTCAGTGTTGTCTGTTGTGATCTCTCCATTTTCATTTCTAATTTTGTTAATTTGGTTCTTCTCTCTTTGTTTCTCAATGAGTCTTGCTAATGGTTTGTCAATTTTGTTTATTTTTTCAAAAAAACAGCTTTTAGCTTTGTTGATTTTTGCTATGGTCTCTTTAGTTTCTATTGCATTTATTTCTGCCTTAATTTTTAAGATTTCTTTCCTTCTGCTAACTCTGGGGTTCTTCATTTCTTCCTTCTCTAATTGCTTTTGGTGTAGAGTTAGGTTATTTGGGCTTTTTTCTTGTTTCTTCAGGTAAGCCTGTAATGCTACAAATCTTCCCCTTAGCACTGCTTTTACAGTGTTCCATAGGTTTTGGGTTGTTGTGTTTTCATTTTCATTCGTTTCTATGCATATGTTGAGTTCTTTTTTTATTTCTTCCGTGATTTGTTGGTTTTTCAGAAGCGTGTTATTTAGCCTCCGTATGTTTGAATTTTTAATAATTTTTTTCCCCTGTAATTGAGATCTAATCTTACTGCACTGTGGTCAGAAAAGATGACTGGGATCATTTCCATTTTTTTTGAATTTCCCAAGGCTAGATTTATGGCCCAGGATGTGATCTATCTTGTAGAAGGATTCCGTGGTGCACTTGAGAAAAAGGTGAAGTTGATCTGTTTTGGGGTGAAAATTTCCTATAGACTATCAATTAGGTCTTAGCTGGTTTCATTGGTGTCATTTAAAGTTTGTTTCCTTGTTAATTTTCTGTGTAGTTGATCTATCCATAGTTGTGAGTGGGGTATTAAAGTCTCCCACTATTATTGTGTTACTATTAATTTCCTCTTTCATACTCGTTAGTGTTTGCCGTACATATTGCGGTGCTCCTATGTTGGGTGCATATATATTTATAATTGTTATATCTTCTTCTTGGATTGATCCTTTGATCATTATGTAGTGTCCTTCTTTGTCTCTTTTCACATCCTTTATTTGAAAGTCTATTTTATCTGATATGAGTATTGCGACTCCTGCTTTCTTTTGGTCTCCGTTTGCATGAAATATTTTTTTCCAGCCCTTCACTTTTAGTCTGTATGTGTCTCTTGTTTTGAGGTGGGTCTCTTGTAGACAGCATATATGGGGGTCTTGTTTTTGTATCCATTCAGCCAATCTTTGTCTTTTGGTTGGGGCATTCAACCCATTTACATTTATGGTAATTATTGATAGGTGTGGTCCCGTTGCCATTTACTTTGTTGTTTTGGGTTCACGTTTATACAACCTTTCTGCATTTCCTGTCGAGAGAAGATCCTTTAGCATTTGTTGAAGAGCTGGTTTGGTGGTGCTGAATTCTCTCAGCTTTTGCTTATCTGTAAAGCTTTTGAGTTCTCCTTCATATCTGAATGAGATCCTTGCTGGATACAGTAATCTAGTTTGTAGGTTATTCTCTTTCATTACTTTCAGGACGTCCTGCCATTCCCTTCTGGCCTGGAGGGTTTCTATTGATAGGTCAGCTGTTATCCTTATGGGAATCCCTTTGTGTGTTATTTGTTGTTTTTCCCTTGCTGCTTTTAATATTTGTTCTTTGTGTTTGATCTTTGTTAATTTGATTAATATGTGTCTTTGGGTGTTTCGCCTTGGGTTTATCCTGTTTGGGACTCTCTGGGTTTCTTGGACTTGGATGGCTATTTCCTTCCCCATTTTAGTGGAGTTTTCAGTATTTTCTCCTCGAGTATTTTCTCCATGGCCTTTCTTTTTGTCTCTTCTGGACTCCTTATGATTTCGAATGTTGGGGCGTTTCCACATTGTCCCAGAGGTCCTGAGGTTGTCCTCATTTCTTTTATCCTTTTTTCTTCCTCTCTGCTTCATTTATTTTCCACCATTTTTTTATCTTCTACCTCACTTTATTCTTCTTTGCCTCCGTTATTCTACTCTTGGCTTCCCTCCAAAGGTGTTTGATTCTCATTCATTGCATTGTTCATTTTTAATTGACTCTTTTTATTTCTTCTAGGTCTTTATTAAACATTTCTTGCATTTTCTCAATCCTTGTCTCCAGGCTATTTATCTGTAACTCCATTTTGTTTTCAAGATTTTGGATCATTTTTATTATCATTATTCTAAATTCTTTTTCAGGTAGATTCCCTATCTCCTCCTCTTTTGTTTGACTTGGTGGGCATTTTTCATGTTCCTTTACCTGTTTGGTATTTCTTTGCCTTTTCATCTTGTTTAGATTGCTGTGTCTGGAGTGGGCTTTCTGTATTCTGGAGGTCTGTGGTTCCTTTTTATTGTGGAGGATTTACCCAGTGGGTGAGTTAGACGATTGCTTGTTCAAGGTTTCCGGTAGGGAAGCTTGCGTCAGTGTATCTGGTGCGTGGATCTTGATTTCTTCTCTTTGGAGAGCAATGGAGTGCCCAGTAATGAGTTTTGAGATGTGTCTATGTGTTAGGTGTGACCTTGGGCAGCCTGTATGTTGGTGTTCAGGGCTATGTTCCTGCGTTGCTGGAGAATTTGCATGGTATGTCTTGCTCTTAAACTTATTGGCTCTTGGGTGGTGCGTGGTTTCAGTGTAGGTATGGAGGCTTTTTGGACGGTCACTTATACTTAAAGTTTCCATGTAGTCAGGGAGTTTTTTCTGGTGTTCTCCAGGTTTTGGGCTTAAGTTTTCCTGCCTCTGGATTACAGTTTATTCTTCCTGTAGTCTCAGGAACTTCTCCAACTATACAGCACTGATAATAAAACTTCTAGGTTAAAAGCAAAAAGATTCTCCCCTGTTAGGGACACCCAGAGAGGTTCACAGAGTTACATGAACAGGAGAAAAGGGAGGAGGGAGATAGAGATGAGCAGGAGGAGAAAAGGGGGGACTCAAGAGGAGAGAGACAGATCTACGCAGCTGTCTGTTCCCAGAGTGTTCTCCGTATCTCAGACACCTACAAGGATTCACAGAATTGGATTTGGAAGAGAAGGGGAAAGGAGGAAATAGAGGTGTTCTGAGGTAGAAAACAGAGAGTCAAGATTGGGAGAGAATAATCTTCGGTTTAAAGATAGGGCTTCTCTCTCTTTTTTTTTGTAAGGTTTATTAGTGTATGTGAAATGAAAATGAAGAGTTAGTTAGAGGGAGTACTAGAGGGACCTTTAAAAGAAATAAGAGAAAAAGAAAAATAGGAAAATAAAAGAGAACGGAAAGAAAAAAAAGGAGGAACAAGAGGAAAAAAAAAAGGAAAAAGAAAAAAAAAAAAAAAAAAAAAAAAAAAAAAGAAAGAAAAAAAAATTTTTTTTTTTCCCCTAATTAAAAAAATCGTAAAAAATCTATGTAAATGAAAGTTAAGGAGTAATGGGGGAGTAATAGGGAATTTTAAAGGAAAATAAAAGAGAAAAAATAAAAAAGAAAAAATATAAAAAGAAAAAAAAATTTTTTTTTTCCTTAGAAAAAAAAAAGTAAAAATATATCTAGGAATTTCTCTGGAGCTGTTGCGGTCAGTGTCAGTTCGGCTCAGTTTCAGATAGCTCCTCGTTCCAGCTTACACTTCTCGATATCTACAGGCCCCTTCCGGTGAAGTCGGTGTTTTCTACAGGGATTTTAATCTGTTGCACCAGTCCCTTCTGAAGCGGTTCCCTTTGTTTATTTGGCTTCTGTTTGCCGGTCTCTTCAGAGCCTCATTTCCGCCCTGACACAGGCGGGCGGAGGTGGACTCTTATTCAGGTAGCTAGTTCCGTTGCGCTGCTGGGAGGGGCTGACGCTGCGGGGATGGGCTGGCGCTGCAGGGCGGGGCTGACGCTGCGGGGAGGGGCTGGCGCTGCAGGGCGGGGCTGACGCTGCGGGGAGGGGCTGGCCCTGCGGGGGCGGGCTGGCGCTGCCGGGAGGGGCTGACGCTGCTTTCTCCGTCGACGCTGCTTTCTCCGTCTGCGCTGCTCAGGCTCCCGGCTGTTCTATATGGAGCGCGCCCCGCGCTGCGCTAGGTTCCAGCCCTCGGGTGTTACACAAAAGCGCGGAAGGAAAAGCTGCGACTGCTCTCTGTGCCTTCCCCGTCAGAGCGGTCCAGGCAGCGAGGGGCTTGATGGGCGCACTATCCCCAGGTGTGGCGCACCCACTCCCTTCCGCGGACCCAGTCTCAGTTTCCGCCGGCGCCAGTCGGGTGCACGCGCCTTCCGCCCTCCGCGTCCCCAGCCCCAGTCCCTGCCCGCGCCGGTCGGGTGCCTGCGCCCTGTGTCTCGCCGCGACCTTCCCCTCCCCACTGCCTCCTGCCTCCGGCGGGGCTGGGCGGGTCCGCAGCCTGCGAGCTCTTCTCGGGACTTTCCCCGTCCCTTTGTTCTGCGAACGGCCGGCAGTGTGTTCCGACCGGTTAATTTTCTCTCTCTCTTTTGGTCTCCCACATTTCAAGTTGGCACCTCACAGAAGCTCCCTCCGATTGTCCTCAGGGCACTCAGGCCCGGACCCTAGCCCAAGCAAGGCCGCCTAAGACTCCCTTCCCGGGAGGGGTCTCCATCCTTAGCTCTTTTGTCTCACTTTTTATCTTTTATATTTTGTCCTACCTCCTTTTGAAGACAATGGTCTGCTTTTCTGGGCGCCTGATGACCTCAGCTAGCGATCAGAAGTTGTTTTGTGAAGTTTGCTCTGCATTCAGTTATTCTTTTGATGAATTTGTAGGAGAGAAAGTGGTCTCCCCGTCCTACTCCTCCGCCATCTTGGCTCCTCCCCCTTAACTGTCTTAATACTTTTGTTTTATGAGACTTTTGTGCAAGATATGAAGCTTAAATAAATAATCCATTACCTTAAGTTTATAAATTGTTACACAATTATTATTTTTAATAATAATAACATTAAAATGTCATAAAAATTTGCCTGGCATATAAAAGGACTCTGTACTATATTTAATTATAATTATATTTTCTAGACTAATTATTCTGTTGAGGATTGTGAAATATCAAAAGAAAGTTGTATTATTGATTTAATTGTTGCCTAAGTTTAAAATGTATACAGAAAATGTAGATGAAACAGAGAAACAGGAAAATGGGATGGTCAGTGGATAAGGTCATAACTCAGCCTCTATGAGGCAATGGGGGGAAAACATGGAAAGCCATAAATTCTAGCCTGAGGGAAACAGAAGCTATAATCCATGCTAGATATGCCAAGAGAAGACATGGTGCAATGTAATGTTATCTGTAGTTTCTGTGGATTTTGTTGCAGTAGTTTACAAAGTGGTTGATCTTAAGTAGTTTTGTTTCCAGTAAAAGGAGTGGAATTGCTGCACTATATGGTAGTTCTGTTTTTAGTTTTTTGAAAATGTCATACTGTTTTCCATAGTGGCTGCACCAGTTAACATTCCCACCAACAGGGTACAAGGGTTCCTTTTTGTCCATATCCTCACCAACATTTGTTTTCTGAGTACTTTTTGATGACAGCCATTCTGATGGGTGTCAAGTGATACCTCATTGTGATTTTAATTTGCATTTCTCTTATGATTAGCAGTGTTGAACATCTTTTCTTGTGCATGTAAGCCATCTATATGTCTTTTTTGGAAAAGTGTCTATTCAGGTCTTCTGCCTACTTTTTGATTGGGTTGTTTGTTATATTGATAATGAGTTATATGAACTGTTTATATAGTTAAATATTAACCCCTTGTTGGTTACATCATTTGTGAATATTTTCTCCCATTTCTCACAGTAGGTTATCTTTTTGCTTTGTCATTGGTTTCCTTTGCTGTGCAAAACTGGGACATTTTCTACCATCACTGAGTGGGAATGAGTGAGTGCTCAGTCATATCTGACTCTTTGCGATCCCATGGACTGTAGCCTGCCAGGCTCCTCTGTCTATGGAATTTTCCAGGTGATAATACTGGAATGTTGCCATTTCCTACTCCAGGGGATCTTCCTGACCCAGGGATCAAACCCACATCTCTTGCACCTCCTGCATTGGTAGGCGTATTCTTTACCAGTTTGCCACCTGGGAAGCCCTCCTATTGTATCTAGTCATTGATATAATAGCTGTAGAATATTTCATTGTGTAAATGACTGTAATTTACTCAAATTTTCTTATCATTCAATTTTCTCTATTACAAATAATGCTGAAGTGCATAATACTGAATACAAATTTTTATGACTGTGATGATTTCTTTATGTGATGTTCCTGAAAGGTCCTAAGAATAAAATTATTATTGATTATTGAATGGTATACTTAGAATCTATATGCAGAAGTTGTTTCTTTGCATTTTTTCTTTCTGAAGGGCTTCTGTTTTGGAGAATTCACTATAGAAAGTAAGTACGTTGCTAAGGGGACCCAAGGGAAAAAAATCTTTTATGAATTGTGTGTTCCCTTGCTTACACTGGAGCTTTATCCCCTGACTGTATCCTAAATTAGTTGATGCCTATAGATTTTAAATATGAATCAGGCTATGCAGCTTGGTTTAAATGTAGCAGTTTAAATTTATTCTCAAATGTATTTTTAAATATTAGGGTGTGAATGATGTAGTTGTTTAGTCACTTAGTTGTGCTAATTTTTTTGCAATTCCATCACGTGGACCATAGCCTACCAGGCTCCTCTGTCTGTGGGATTTCCCAGAAGAATACTAGAGTGGGTTGCCATTTATTTCTCCAGGGCATCTTCTTGATCCAGAGATCAAACCCATGTCTCCTGCATTGGCAGGCAGATTCTTTACCACTGAGCCACCAGGAAAGCCCCAATAATGTAGTAGCAAGCTTTAAAATGGCTGGTAGTACTTACGCCTGGTTCCCTAATGCCTAACCAGTCTTGTGAAGAATCAGGGCAGCTTGATCAAGCCCTCTTTACAGTTGGGCTTGTTTTCTCTCTGGGGTACCCTGATTCCAGCTCTATAAAAGGAAACACGTGGGCATATGCAAATTTCACAACTACTGCTCCTGGTTTTCTGATCAGATGGGCCAAGATCTAGCTTTCTCAAGTGCTCAGGGGATGTATACCCTCTGCTTTTCTCAATCGGCAGCATGGCCAACCTGCCCAGAGTGGAGGGGGCTGGCCTAGTCATGATAGGAGCTGGCATCGGAGAAATGAGTTCTTCACGTAAATTACACCCATGATGCCTCTAGGAGGCAGGGTGATGTACTTAGGCTAAGCAAGGTTGTCTGGTGCTAGACCACATGGGTTCATAATCCTAGTTTCACTACACATAAATGTTATGACTGTGGTCAAACTGCTTAACCCGACAGCCACTTTGCATTTCTGTGTTCTCATTCTTATGAGGGATTGTGATAATGGTATCTACTTGATAAGGTTGTTCTGAGGATGAAACGAGATAAAGCATGTAAAGGAGAGAGAATAATGCCTACTGTTAACAAATGCTTAATAAATCCAAACGTTAATTCTATAGGAGGAAAAATGTGCTTTTAGTTGTACCTTCAGAAATATAAATGATTTGAAATCAAGTTTATATTTCTGAATTTGTGCACTTATGCATGCAGACATTCATTCAGTAAGCATTGTACTCTGCTCACTGCTGAGAAGATAAAGGATAAAAATGAAATTATATGTGTGTAAAGAATTTAATGCGGTGCTTGTACTCAATAAATGACATTGTAACTATTATAAAATTATAAGTAATGGGTAAGTGTGTTAGAAATTGTTATGAAAACAGACACTGAATTTAAAATTGTGCTTCTTAGTGAAAACATTTTAGAGTAAACTTGGACCTAGAGGAGGAGTGAATTCAGTAGTTTTAAGAAACTTTGCGTCTCCATGGGTGCTCCCTCACTCAAATATTAAAGCACAATGTACATTTCAATCAAGTTGATGATTTTCAGGCCTGGAGAAACTTGTGTGTTTGAGAAAGCAATATGATGTTTTATTGAAAGGACATATTTATTCGTTGCAGTGCTAAATTTGCATTCAGTTTTGCAGGTAAACCATGGGATGGGGTAGGGCGAGGAAGAGGAAAGGAAAGGAAAGGAAAGCCCCCTCTCAGGGGCTGTTCCACACGGCATTCATGTACTTTCTAAAATGAAGGTTAATGCAAGGAGAAAAGTCAGAACAACATAGCAGGCATGTGAAAGAATGACCAATATATTACATCTGGTATTCTCTGAGGAAATTGAAATTTACATGCAGAAGAAGAAAAGTATATCTGCATCTAGCCTCTGTATGAATTCAACTGAAAGCTTAAAATATTTACTTTCCCTGAGAGAATAAAAGAAAATGATTAATCAAACAGTTAACTATCAATATAAAATTGCTTTGGCATTAAAGTTTCATGGTACAGTAGAATTGGTCGAAGCATTGTTGTTGTTTACTCACTAAGTTGTATCCGACTCTTCTGCAAGCCCATGGATGGTAGCCCGCCAGGCTCCTCTGTCCCTGGGATTTTCCAGGCAAGGATACTGGAGTTGGTTGCCATTTCCTTTTCCAAGGGATCTTCCCAGTTGAGGGATCGAACCCTCATCTCCCACATTGGAATGCGGATTCTCTACCACTGAGTCACCAGGGAAGTCCTCCGGTCAAAGCATAGCTAATAGGCATTTTGAAAGTTTGAAATAGACATTTGAAAATGTGATATTTACAAGACTAAGTTTCAAGGAAAAGCTTAGACAGATTTGACCACAAAGTTTTATTAGATGTTCTAATTCCATCACACAATCCATTAAAGTTATTACCAAGTTTTATATTTGATTCTTATATTTATTGTAAATGGCACCATTAACCAGGAACCAAATTCCCAGTCAAACTGAAATAAAGATGGATGGCAGAATTTTGTCTTCATAGTGATGTGGCGCTTGTCTCTAAAGTCTGTCTTGGTTCTTTTATGAGATCTTCATTGTCTTATGTGTGCTAAAGCTCCTAAGACTTCTATAGCCCTGTGACTCTGAACTTTGAACACATCCCAGCAATTGTTTTGATTGATGTTCCGATTGTTCTTGTTGACCAGAATAGGATCTTCTGCCAAGTTAAGCAATATCCTCCTTTCTTTCATGATCATTGTCCAGGCACTTGAAATGAACCTCATGCTATTTCCCAGAATCCTTTTAATCTAAAACACTTTGATTGGTAAATTTGGATTTATACTTCTCTATTATACTTTTACCCACTTTTTCAGTTGTTCATTATATTGATCATGCTTACAAATTTTAAATATTTTTCTATATAAGGATCTTTGGTGGTTCAGATGGTAGAGAATCTGCCTGCAATTTGGGAGACCCAGGTTTGGTCCCTGGGCCCAGAAGATCCCTTGGAGAAGGGAATGGCAACCCATTCCAGTATTCTTGCCTAGAGAATTCCATGGACAGAGGAGCCTGGCAAGCTACAGTCCACGGGGGTCCCAAAGAGTTGGACATGACCGAGTGACTAACACACACACACACAGTTAATATTTTATACTGAAATTATCTTTGCCTATAGCTGCAAGTATTAAACTACAATGCCTCTCGGACATAATTGTTTACTTTTACTTTATTCTCATATTATTTATAACTTCAGAAATAATCATTACAACTGATGGGTACATGCTCCATGCTTAATTATTTACATGTGTAATTTCATTGCAGTATCATCACAATAGCTCTTGAAAATGTACGACTTTCAGATAACAAGAAACAGAAATGAGTCAAACATATGTCTGAGAGACTCCAGTGCCAGTGGATTTCACAACATTATGTTATTGCAGTCAACTCCTTCTCTTCCAGCTAAGGGAAAAGGTCTTTGCTAAATCTAAATCTCTTAGAACTTACCAACAACGGATTGCTGGTGATGCACTCCTAGAACTAAATAATTTTCAGTCACTAAGAGACATTCCAAGTTAAGTGCTTTCAGTACAGAATTTTAATAGTATGAGACATTTTCTCATGTTTCATTGAAATTACTTTTTTTAGGATTCTGATGGAAAAACTAGAGGAAAAACTCACAGGAAGACTTCATAATATATTACACTGTTTCATTAGACTAAGCAAAGGTGAAGAAAGGGAACTGAAATTTTTTGTTGTCATCTTCCTTTGTTAACACATATTACTGTAGAGTGCATGAGGTATATAACTTTATTCGTTTCCTTCATTATCCAATGCTGATATCTTGAACCCCTGTTCTATTATTGGGTGGTATAATAAACCTAGAAATACTGTGATGAGCAAGGTATCTCCAAGGAGCTCAGAGTCTATGCAAAAGTGCTTCCCAAACTTGAGTTTACAATGCAGATTCCTAAGATCCACACTCACTCATTTAGATTCCGTAGATGTGGAGATGGACCCAAGCATCTTTATTTTCAATAAGTCCCTAGGGTGGCTGTGATGCAGATTGACTGGAACTGTTCCATGAACAGCAGTGATTTGGTGGGGAATACAGACAAATAAGCAATTACAATAAAATACATAGCGGTAAACACAGGGTAGTATGGGGTGGTTAAGAGTATCTCCTAATATAGATTTGGGTTAAGAGAAGAAGAAAATGAAGAGTTTCAAGTCTTTTGTGGTGTCTCAGGTTCATCAACGTTTTCTATCACAGCCACTACTGAGTTACATCATCAAAAATGTGAATATACAAAAGAAAAGAAAACACATATCAAGGAAAGGACGCATGAAAAATACAGTTAGAAGAAAAATGGACCCCAATAAACAAAGCAAGACATTTCCTGGAAGTGCTTTATGCTTTGGAACAAATGAATGAGATCCAAAGTCAATAAAATGAACATGATAATAGTAGATACTGATGAGGTTCAGGACAGAATGCCAAAATACGGCATCTCGGAGTGCTGTATATTTTAAGAAGAAATTTAAGAAAATGATAGACGCAAGAAGGTCTCTTTGACCTTCCTCTGCCCTTCTTCCTTGAAACAGGCATTAAAACCCTCATGAGAGGACCATCGTTGTTTCTGAAGACAGAGGGACACCTGGAAGAATCGAAACAAGCAGACCTTGTTAGATTTCCCCAAGTTGACTCTAATTACTTCTTACTCCTTGACTTATTGTATTCCTCCACGACTGTGCACTCTTGATCAAGCCTAGCATAAAAAGACTCAGGTCAACTGCCTTTGGGTCTTCATTTTCTTATGAAGTCTTCTCTGTCACATGAAGTTTATGTTAAATAAATTTGCATGCTTTTTTCTTTTCAATCTGTTTTGAGTTTGATTTTCAAACCCAGCCAAGGACCATAAGAGGATTGAGGAAAACTTTCCTCCCCTCCAATATGGGTTAACAGACTGAGATAAAAAGAAAAGTGCAGACTTAAGGAAAGAAATTAAGGGCCAAAAAAAAAAAAAAAAAAAAGACATTAAGGGCCAAATCAACATTATTATATAACCAAGACAAATTAGAAAGAGCAAGGCAAATATATAACAAAAATAAAATGATTGATGTGGAAATCTTCAGCATGTGAAAATGCAAATGGCCATAAGACTAAAGAAACAGAAGAAAAAATAATAAATGTTCAGATCACAGAAAAAGGAACCAAACAATGGTATACACTGTTTGGGAAGTAGAGGACCTCACTGCTTTTTAAAAAACATCTCTGTCTGGAATGAAAAAAAAAAAAAGCTTTAATTTTGAGACTTGCAACATTATGTTTTAGGGGGAAAAGTTAAGCTTTTGAATTTCATAGATAAAGAAAGAACACCAAAGCAAATATGTACCAAGAAACTTCCCTCACACCCCTCCACCAAAAGATATAATATCAATATCAGAAAAATTTGAGTTCAAGGCAAGAAGCAATAAAGATGATGAAGGGAATTTTATAATGACAAAGTTACAGTCTACAATGAAGTTGAAATCTTCAGACTATTTATGAAATGACATTATTAAAATTATTAAGGCCAAAACAGCAGTAGTAGAATGAATATTACACAAATGCAGAAGACAAAATGTAAGTAAAGACACAATGAATTAAAAAAACAAAATTAAGGAAATGGTGTATATATATATGGACATGGGCATATGTGTATCTATGTTCTGGGAACTGCTTTGGCCTGATCCCATTCATTTTATTTTCATTTCATTATTTCTAAGTATTTTTCAATTTCAGTTTTGTCTTGCATTTTAAATAGGATTATTTAAGAGAGGGATTTTTTTTTGCATTTTACTTTTATTACTACTTGTTAATTAAAACCAGAAGTTATACTTTGTATTGCATTTAAAGTTAGAAATTATTGAGGTAATGTTTGTGGACTAACCTATGACCAATATTATATGTATACAAATTTTCTTGTGACTTATCTGCACTTGTTTGTATAAAATATCAAAGCCTATGTTCTGAAACCATGGTATAGGCAAATATGTCTACATATACATATGTGTATTTATAATATTTCCTTTATCATTTGCACATACACAAACATATACATC
This sequence comes from Cervus canadensis, assembly GCF_019320065.1. Lineage (NCBI taxonomy): Eukaryota > Metazoa > Chordata > Mammalia > Artiodactyla > Cervidae > Cervus > Cervus canadensis. The sequence continues at coordinate 7,261,479 of NC_057410.1, forward strand.
AAAGGCTATAACCTGAAAATATGAAATAACCCTTTTTCATTCATTATGATTCAAGTTTACACAAATGTAAAGTAGGTCAAAATTAGTAGCTCAATAGTTGCTCAAATTTAAATGTATTGCAAAGCTCAGTCTTTTTAAAAAATTTGTAACAAATATACAAAAATTGGTTCTCTTTTTAGCTAACACTATTCAAAATGTAAAATCAGAATTTCAATTGCAGAAGATTTAGAAAATAATGAGAATGAAAATATAGTCAAGCTAAAGCAGAACTGTTACCAGAATTATATATTATGTATAATATATAATTTTATAATAAGAAAACATAATAATAATATATAATAAGTGAAACAAATACATACTGTATAGACACACAGAGAAAAAATTTTAGACAACAAATGTAGCCAAGACAGTTTTCTGGAAAGAAACTCCCTGAAAGTAAAATGTATAGACCACAGCTAACTCCAATGAAGAATAAAGAAAAGAAAGTATAAACATACAAAATTAGAAATTAACTTGAGTTAATAGCCAGTATAGTGGGTTAAAAGCATCACAAATTCTTAGCCACTTCTGTCATTAATGGAGCAGTCTAAGTTCTTTTAATCATGGTTTTTGAGCTTGGCTGTATGTCTTGCTCTGTCAGTGGAACATTAGTTAGTGTGTGTTTGTGGGAGAGGGGGAGTCAGAGGCTTGATAAGTGCTTGTGTTTGGGGGCTTGCCTTCTTGGAATTCAGATACCAGGATGTGAGGAAACCCAGGAACCTAACAGGGGATGAAAATCCGTGAGTGGAGAACCATGGTGTCCCAGGGGACAGCCAGCACCAACTTCCAGATATATGAGTGGATCCATCTGGACTGTCTACCCCCGCTGAGCTGTCAGACGGCTGCAGCCACGTGAGTGGTCCCAGGCAAGACCAGAAGAAGGACCTCCCAGGCTGGCAACCCTCAGAATTGTGTGACCAGCAGGCTATTGTTTTAAGCCATGAAGCTTTGTAATGATTTATTGAATAGCAGTAGATGAATGGAACAGCCAGAGAAATAAAGGACTTTCAAGTGTTCATTAGAAAATACTTTGTCTGTGAAAACTGATTTGAACAATGGAATAGAATAGAAAGTTCAAAAATGAAGACATTCATCATGGAATTCAGTATATGAAAAGAGTGGAATCTTATATAAATGGTAAAACAGACAAAATCAAAAGTTTGTGGGAGCAAAAGTGTGAGTAGCCATTTGGAAAAAAATAAAACTGACCTTCACTCCTTATACCCAACATTTTCCAGATGATTCATATATTCAAGTAGGAATATGAAGTTGTAATATTATCTGAACAGGCAAATATTTTCATAATGCTGGATTGGAGGAGGTCTTTCTGAGCAAAATACAAGAACTTAGAAACTGCATTGAACAGATGGACAAATTTGACTACATGATAATTAAAATTTTCTGCTCCACCATTAAGTGGAAAAAAACCATAAGCTAAGTTTAACAACAACAAAAGGGGAAAGTATTTAATATTAATTTCCTTAACTGCAGCAAATTTCCTTTACATATGAAAAGTAAAGAGCTTTATAAATCAATTAAATGGACATAACCAGGTAGATAAATGGACAAAAGAAAAGTGAGTTCACCCCAAGAAAATTCAAAAGGTATGTAGTTACATGAAATGCTTTTTTCAAACTCATTCCTAGTTAAGAAAGACTGGTAAATAATGTGATGTTACCCTTCAGTTCAGTACAGTTCAGTCGCTCAGTCGTGTCCAACTCTTCGCAACCCCATGGACTGCAGCACACCAGGCCTCCTTGTCCATCACCAATTCCTGGAGTTTACTCAAATTCATGTCCGTTGAGTCAGTGATGCCATCCAACCATCTCACTCTCTGTTCTCCCCTTCTCCTCCTGCTCTCAATCTTTCCCAGCATCAGGGTCTTTTCCAATGAGTCAGCTCTTCACATCATGTGGCCAAAGTATTGGAGTTTCAGATTCAACATCAGTCTTTCCAAAGAACACCCAGGACTGACCTCCTTTAGGATGGACTGGTTGGATCTCCTTGCTGTCCAAGGGACTCTCAAGAGTCTTCTCCAACACCACAGTTCAAAAGCATCAATTCTTACGCACTCAGCTTTCTTTATAGTCCAACTCTCATATCCATACATGGCTACTGGAAAAACCATAGCTTTAACTAGACGGACATTTGTTGACAAAGTAATGTCTCTGCTTTTTAATATGCTGTCTAGGTTGGTCATAACTTTCCTTCCAAGGAGTAAGCGTCTTTTAATTTCATGGCTGCAGTCACCATCTGCAGTGATTTTGGAGCCCAAAAAAATAGTCTTTCACTGTTTCCACTGTCAGCAAAAACATTTGATAAGACCAATTGATACCAAGAGTATAGAAAATCAAACCTATTCATACACTGTTCACAGGATCTCTTTGGAGAGCAATTTGGCCCATCTATCAGGATCTCTGCTCTTAAACTAAGTAATTTAGCTTTCAGAAACCAGTACTCTATGGGCATACAAAGATATTGTAAAAGGATGTTAACTCTAAAATGTTCATGGAAATAAAACTGGTTGAAAAAATTAGAGCTGAAATAAGAATTTGTAAAAAAGAATAACTAGGGCTCAGTGGTAAAGTCTGCCTGCCAAGCAGGAGACACATGTTCAATTCCTGGATCGGGAAGATTGCCTGGAGAAAGAAATGGCAACCCACTCCAGTATTCTTGCCTGGGAAATCCCATGGACAGAGGAGCCTGGCGGGCTGCATCCATGGGGTTGCGAAGAGTCGGACACGACTTGGTGACTAAACAACAGTGACGATAATTCTTAGATGCAACTTACGTGTTAGCATTGAGAAAGCCACTTTATTATTTTTTTTAATGGCTTGAGAATATCCTTTTATAGGTTATTATTGTTATTATTATTATTTTGTGGCCACCCTGCTACCGCATGTGGGATCTTAGTTCCCCAACTAGGATTGAAACTCATGTCCCCTGCATTGGAAGGGCAGAGTCTTAAGCCCTGGGCCACCAGGGGAGTCCACTAAAATGTCCCTTAATATTAATAAGGTTTATTATCTATGTTTGGGTAGATAATACCCTGATAGCCCAGCTGGTAAAGAATCTGCCTGCAATGCAGGAGACCCCGGTTCGATCCCTGAGTTAGGAAGATCCCCTGGAGGTGGGCATGGAAACCCACTCCAGTGTTCTTGCCTGGAGAATTCCCATGGACAGAGGAGCCTGCTGGGCTACAGTTCATGGGGTTGTAAAGAGTCAGACATGACTGAGCAGCTAAGCACACACAACACATTATCTATGCTTACAGATATATCTTTATCTATTCATCTAGCACATTGCATAGAAAATTTCAGAATGGCTAAACTCATTTTTCTTTATGTGTTGTCCTGAGCTGTTTAAGAAATTTTAACCATAGGAATATTTTAGATACATAATGAGAAGAAATAACTGCATTGTCTGCAATATGTTATAATGAGCTCAAACAAATCTTCTTGGCTACAAAACACTAAATGTCATAGGGGCATGAATTGCTAAATACTTGATGCTTAAAGAATGGTATTACTGACGTATGTTGGCAAAGAGTTGCTTGCTGTGATCATGGAGGTCAGTGAGCTCTTTTCTTTCCAAGAGCCTCTCAATGGCTCCCCACCTTTCCTTGCCATCAGGGGACGGACACAGATTACTTTGTGCTTATGACCATGTTTGTGTCCAGAAGCCTGGATGAGCCTTGGCCACCGTTACAGGACACATTAAACTGCTGGGTCAACTAGAAATTCTGATGGTAGAATGACTTCAAGCTGAATGACTTGCATTGTTGACTGCCTAAAATTCCTGATGTATCAACATAGGGTGTTCAGGAGAGTGTCACAGACGAGTAAAAACAAACTAGGAGACAGGTATGTTCCTCTTTTTCTATTTTTTTCCCCTGAGTACTCCAAAGCCAATAGGAATATGAAGGGCCTCTTGGGAAAAGAGTACATTTTGATGCCTTCTGTTTCTCAAGCTCCACATGAGAAGGGGCAAAATCTTTTTGACCACTAGATCAGCCTTATGGAATCAGAGTGAGTAAAGGTTTTCAAATTGGAATTTCAAAATCAGAGTCATGCAGGGCACAATAAACAGTTTGTAAGTACAAGCTTTAGCATGGGCATAGAGTGCACAGAAAACAATAATTTCAAAGATATCCACACAAACTGAAACATGATACAAATTAAGATCAGAAAAAAATATTGTGTCCTATTTTGAAATCATGTTGAACACTTAATGTAAAGCTTAAACGGTGTTAAATTAGTACTTAAACCTATGTAAAGTGCAAATGCTGATGAAGTAATTAAAGCACTCTCAACAAGAAGCATACTTTTGAAAGTATTACATCACTGAAGGTTACTAAAGCTTGCAGCAGATAAGGTTGGTGTGGTGTTAGGGTAAACATTTATCGTGCCTGTTGCCCAAACATACTTGGAGCCCACGTCAAACAAAATGGGTATTTTACAGAACTAGTTAAGACCGGAAATAGGTAAAGTGAATGATTATGCAAATTTGAGCCTTTGGTTTCAGAGAGGAAGAAATGTATTTCTGTGCCTGTCTCTCTCCAGACTATTGTAGTATTTACTGATTGGCTCAAAATTCTTAATTATATTTTTATTTTTAAAAAACAGTACTCACATATATACCTGAAATTCTTGATTAGTTTTATTTTATTGTTTCGTTTTGGTTTAAGTTTTTTAAGGAAAAGAAAGTGTACAATTTGATATCTGGAGAGAAGATGAATATTTACAAAGGTATACTGAGAGGTAATTGAAAAGTTTTTTGCTATCTGAATTAACTTGTATCTCCAAATGAATCTTGGTCAAAAATGACTGAATGGACATCTTTGGAGTTAAAGGACATTTACAAATTCAGAAACACTTATCAATAAGCAACAAAGTCCACAAATAAATTTTGTGTGACACTGGAAAATGACCTTGAAAACAAACATATTAGCTTAAAATAAAGTAACATATATTATGTTACAGTAACGTTCTCCTCTCCTCTCTCCTCACAGTCTAATTATCTCTCATCCTCTTCCAACATACGTTTGAAGAGATTTAGACATCACTTGAGTAGATATTCTGTAAGATGTCAGTCACCTTTACATTATTTAAAAGATACAAGCTATTTGACTTGGTCTGAAAAAAAAAGATCCTGCTGGTAGAGAAGTAGAAACTAATTTGGAAATTTGAAGCAGTGGCTGCCAGCAGGTTCTTACCTTTTATGGCATCTAACTCTCAGTAGGCTACAAGCAATTTTGTCTTGATTCACTGCAAAACTATGCCATTTTCCTTTAAATAGTGCTCAAAATGATCAAGAGCAGCAAAGCAGATTAGAGGTAAGGCAAAGAAGGACATCGTGGGAGAGAAATTTCAGGATAAAGTGCTGTTTCTCCATGTTTTCTAGGGGTGTACACTTCTTTCAGCTCTGTACCTCTGCCAAAAAAGTTAATATTTTAGGTACAAGTGTTAGTACAAAGACCTGAATAATGAACTCTATGGCAAGAACCTTGTGCTAAGTCTCTGAAGTCAGAAAAGTCAGGACATATTTCTTGTATTTTGCAGTGCATTAAGAAAAAGTTTAAGAATTTTCTGAAGCTAAATATCTGTGTTGTAAGTTGAGAAAACATTTAAGTCACTAGGATGTTAAGTCACAATTTAGATTACTAAGGGAATGAGTCTGAGAAAACAAGTTGAGATTTTTAAAAAGTAATGGTCATTATCGGGGAAAAAAGTAAAAAGTAAAGTTGAAGAGAATTCAACTGGCATAAAAATTTGTGGCAGGATTTTATGTAACTTTTTTAATGGAAAAGTTTAAACATACAAAACAGAAGAGTGCAATAAATCCTCATATATCTATCACCCACCTTCATTTCTTATCAACTCATGGACAGTCTTGTTTCATCTCTTTACTCACTTTCTTTCCATATTATTTCCAAGCAGTTACTAGATATTAGTCAGTATTTCAGTATTTGTATCTCTTATGCTGCTCATTAACAAAACATAAAGCGTATTATACCAAAACTAGCAATAATATTTCAATATCATGAAAAATCCAGACAATGTTTAAAATTTCAATTAACATTATTAACTTTTTATAGTTTGACTCGATCCAAATAAGATATATATTTATGGTTGGTCAGTGTGTCTCTTAAGCTTCTTTTAATCTACCCATTCCCCTGTGGCAGAACTTTTAAATGCAAAGATAAAAAGTATTGGCGAGAATGTGGAGAGACTGAACTCCTACACATTGTTGCTGGGATTGTAAAATGGTGCCACGAATATGGAAAACAGTGTGGAGTTTCCTCAAAACCCTAAAACTAGAAATGCCAACAATCCCACTTCTGGGTATATATCCGAAACAGTTGAAATTAGGATCCCAAAGAGCTATCTGCACTCTCGTTTTCATTGCACAATTATCCATAGTTATCAAGATACAGGAATAACCCGGTGCCCATCAATAGAGGGATAGATAAAGAAAATAAAAGCAGTATAAACTCATCTCAGAAGGTGTGGAACATTCAGAAAAGTGAAAATAAGAGAGTGCCCATGCACCACAGCCACAAAGTGTGATTCAAATGAGTTAAGGCCTGTGTATATTTTCAGACTGAGTACTTTTAAACTATGGTTATTAAAAATATGACCAAATGACTCTGTTAAACATAAACTGCCCATGAAAATAAATGTAATAGAGGCAAAAGTAAACTTCACACTAGTCCAAAATATAGACCGATGGTGTACGTGTAAGGAATGCAGGACCGGGAGATAGGGGCTCAGTTGATACCTAGCTGTGTAGCAATTCCCAGGTCACTTCCCCTTTTTGGAAGTCAGTTTCCTTAAGTGGCTCTAAAATTCCATACAGTAGGTTCCCTACATACAAATGAGTTTCATTCTGAGAGCACATTTATAAATCCAATCTGTTCAAAAGTCCAACAAAGTTAACCTGGGTATCTGACTAACATGGTCGACTATATACCGATGCTTTTAGGCTTGCTTCTGGATATCCTGGGCTTGAAATAAAGATGCTGTACTACTGAACTCTGTACAATTGTTGTTTAGTTGCTAAGTCATGTCCAACTCCTTTGAAATCCCATGGACTGTAGCCTGCCAGGCTCCTCTGTCCATGGGATTTCCCAGGCAAGAATACTGGAGTGGGTCACCATTTCCTTCTCCAGGGGCTCTTCATGACCCAGGGATCCAACCCATGTCTCTTGCATTGCAGGAAGATTCTTGAGTATTTCGGATTGATTTCCTTTAGGATTGAGTGGTTTGATCTCCATGCAGACCACAGGACTCTCAAGAGTCTTCTCCAGCACTATAGTTTAAAAGCATCAGTTCTTCAGTGCTCAGTCTTCTTTATGGTCCACCTCTCACATCCATACATGACTACTGGAAAAACCATAGCTTTGACTATACGGATCTTTGTCGGCAAAGTGATGTCTCTGCTTTTTGATATGCTGTCTAGGTTGGTCATAGTTTTCTTTCCATGGAGCAAGCGTTTTTTAATTTCATGGCTACAGTCACTGCCTGCAGTGATTTTGGAGCCCAAGAAAATAAAATCTGTCACTTCTCCCCCTTCTATTTGGATGGGAATGGGCAAATTTAATTCAGATGACTGTCTACTACTATGGACAAGAATCCCTTGTCTACAAGGGATTAGCCTTATGGAGACTTATGCAAGCGTGTGGGATCTATGGAGTAGCCTTCATAGTCAACAAAAGAGTCTGAAATGCACTACTTGGGTACAATTTCAAAAACAGCAGAACGATCTCAGTTTGTTTCCCAGACAGCTTTATATATAATAGCTCAAAATTGGAAGCAGCCCAAATGCTCATCAATACATAAACAAATTGTGATGTGTCCTGTAAGAGAAGACTATTCAACAATTTTTAAAACGAAATATTGATACATGTACCTATATGAATGAGTCTCACAAAAATTATGTGGAGCAAAATATGCATGCAAGAAAAAAATACTATTATGTTGGGAGCTTAAAAAACCAATGCAACTGCAAAGAAATGGGAAAGGAGAAAAAAAGGTCAATTGATGCGGCTAATTATTGTGTACAAACCAGCATGAGAAGCAGAGAGGACAAAAGGGTTGGAGAGGAAATAGAGGGGTTTTAGCTACCATAGAAGACTGCTATCCCTTCCTGATATTTTCCTAAATCCACATCAACTTTCACTCCCTGCCATATCTGTGAACTCTTTTCTGATCCTGCCATACCTCACTCCAGAAAATCTCTCTGCACAGAACTCATAGTTTGTGACCAGGAACCTTGTACTCATGTCTCAGTGTTACAAGTTTGTTGTTTTTTTAATGAGCATGTATGTCATTGACCTTTATTTTTTTAAGTTGTTGTGTTTTTTTTTTTTTTTGATATGGACCATTTTTAAAGTCTTTATTGAATTTGTTACAATATTGCTCCTGTTTTACGTTTTGGTTTTTTTGGCTGCAAGCATGTGGAATCTAAATTCCCCAACCAGGGATTAAGCCTGTACTCTCTGCATTGAGAGGTGAAGTCTGAACCACTGGCCCACAGGGAAGTCCCTGCTGTTGTCCTTTTCCAGAGTGCAGGCTACTTGAAGGCAGTCTCTGGATTGGAGTCACTTTTCTACGCCACAGAACTTCACCCATCGTCTGGCTCCCCCACAGACTCCGGGAGAAACCCCTTAAATTCCAGTCTGGGTAGAGTGGGTGGGTCGAGTATTCAGCAACTGTTTATCAGATATTCAGCATTCTCCAATGACCCGCTTCCCATTGTTCTGTGGAGCGTTCAGTGGCAGTTTAACATGTTTGTGTGTAGAGAGGCCTGGGGAGCAGAGACAAGGAAGGTTTTTAAATTTTTTATTGAAGTATAGTTGATTTACAGTATGGTATTTGTTTATGGTTTAGAGCAAAGTGATTTACTTTTGCTAAATTAGCTATCTAAAATTTCCTTGTTTGGAAACTTTTCAACCTTGATGCTTAGAAGCCATTGGTATGCAGTTTCAAATTTAAATACCATTGTTTTTCCCTTTGATTCATTTCCTCCATAAAGTGTTAAATATAGGCTTATAGATATGAGTCAGTTATATAAGCTTGAGGGTTTCCTCTTTAATAACTACATTGCTCTTTGATTGCCTTGCTGAAACACATTTTAACCTCATATTAGCCACCTCTGATGGAATTACAACAGGTCCCCTTTGCCACATTTTACTGATGTTAATTTACTACAAATTTGTACCTCAGTACTTTAAAATTAAAGATTAATAACAAATGATCTAGCTACCTATTTACTTTTACTTATTTTATCTTGGAAAATCTAAGTTGGGATGTTTCTTTTTTAATTTATTTTTTAATTGGAGGGTAATTGTTTTATAGCATTGTGTTGGTTTCTGCCATAAGTCAACATGAATCAGCCAGAGTTGTACACATGTCCCCTTCCTCTTGAATCTCCCTCCCAGGATGTTTCTTTATATCAGTTTTTTGATAACACAGTTTTGTTACAAATTTTACTTTATTTAAAATGGAAATTTGTTCTTTTGTTAAATATTTGAAACTGACAAGATAAAAAGTAGCCCATTTTGTAAGTGGCAGTTTCAGAGAAAATCTGAAAGAGCATGCACTTAGAAATTTAGGAATGCTTTTCAAGGCATCACCAAGATATGAAAATGTTATATAAGCAGAAAAAAATAAGTTTAGACTGCTGAGGGTAGAATATTTTATAAATGAGTATAAGGGTAATTTTCCTACATGTTCTACCTCTGATAAACTAACAACTAAGTTTATATTCTGAGGACAAAATTATACAGTTAACTGAGTACTGATCATGACATATATCTGCAAAAACTTCTTAAAAATATTGCATGAATTCTAGGCCAAGTAAGATAGTAATCAGTTTGAGTATACTAAAATACTTAAAGAACAAATGTCTCAGTCGAAAGAGAGTTAGGAGAGCAACAGAAACAAGAAAAATTGTAGTCAAAAAGGCACACACTGGCAGTGCTTTACCTAAGCAAGTTCCAGGGACAAGATTTTCTTGACTCAAATAAAATCTGTCCATTTCCTTTTATTCATTCAGTCAAAATAATTTATTGAGTTCCTGTTATGTGCATTGTTCAGGTTCTATAACTGCAAAGGTGAAATAAACAAGTGTTGAAGTGTCTTCATAGAGCTTACATTCTAATGAGGGACATGAAAACTTGGATTCTTCCAAACAGTTCCCCATGTTCTGAATACAGGTGTACCATGCAACCTTCTAGATTTAAACCTGATTTCCTGGTGGTTCCGTGGCAAAGAATTTCCCTGCCAATGCAGGAGATATGGGTTCTATCTCTGGGTTGGGAAGATCCCCTAGAGAAGGAAATGTCAACCCACTCCAGTATTCTTGCCTGGGAAATCCCATCAACAGAGGAACCTGTCAGGCTACTATTCATGGGGTTGCAAAGAGTCCAATAAGACTTAGTGACTAAATAACAACAACAAGTCTACAATAGTTTATTCACGAGAAAGTAAGAACCAGCTAGACTATCTAAGTATTTTGACAGGTTTATTTCTCATTTTCTCATGTAATAATTTCTCACTTTTTGAGCTATGAAGAGTGAGCTGATACCATCCCCAATCTAACTGATCTCAAAACCCATTAAGTATATACTGTTCAGTGAACCAGTGGATGATAATGACTTATCTATCAGTGGTTTTTAGGGAAATGAGGTGTTGAAAGTTTTTGGAAGAATTACTAGAAAACTTATTTTCCAAAATATCTGCATCCTCTCCTATTCCCTTCCTGCATGATCTTCTCTATCATTGTGTTAGTTCATTATAAGTTTAGGTTCTTGAGTTACACAGTCAATGGATAGAATTCTATTCATAAAAATACCTCCTTTGTGTTAGACACTGGATTCAGCACTTTATATTATCATAGTCATGATTATTCAGAATTTAGTATGTGCCAGGCACACTATTCTAAGCACTTTATGCCTCTTGATTAGTTTAACCATTAAAACAACTTAGTGAGAGGAACTGTTCACCATTTCTAGTTGAATAACTGAGCCATAGGAAATTTCAATGATTTACCTAAAGTCACACAGCTAGTAAGTACTCAAAAAGGTTTCGAACTCAAAAAGTCTGGCTATAGATTCCCTGTTCTTTAGTATGATGCTTCCTTGCTTCTTATTATTTTGTCATTTCACATCATCCTCATAAAAATTCTATAAACTAGTCATTATTATCTACATATTAAAGACAGGGAAATGGAAACTCAAAGAGATTAGAAAACCTTTTCAAATGTAATACTAACAGGTCTTGGAGATGTGATTTGAACCAAAGTAATTATGTATCCAGGGCACGTGTGTAGCATTCTTGCTTACCTATCAGTTTTATGTGTATTAGATCAGCATGGCAGCTCTTCCAAGTCAGATAAACCCTGGGCACTGATAAGATTAAGTCTCTGGACTTACAAGGCTGAGTGTTATATGAAACTCATTCTAATAATTTAGAGTATTGAGTGCATCCTCCTATCATCTTTATAAATATCAATTTGTTGTTATTGCAGATTGGATTATTCATAATGAAATCATCTGGTAGCTTCCTACTGTAGCAGCAATAAGGCTGTTTCATTTTCCTTATCATTCAGATATTCACTGGAGTAGTACTTTCAATTTCCTTCAAGAACTTTTTTTTCTGTATTCAGAACTTGGTTAACTGTTCAGTGCAAGGTTTCTGTCTATCTCAGCTTTTAACATGCCTTCCTTATTAAGCTTAATCATTTCTAGCTTTTGATTTAAAGTGAGAGACAAGAGACTCTTCCTCTCACTTGAACGCTTAGAGGCCATGGGAGGGTTATTAATCAATCTAATTTCAATATTCTTATGTCTCAAGAATAGGAAGTCCTGAGGAGACAGATGGAGGGGAATGGCCAGTTAGTAGAGTGGTCGGAAAATACACAATATTTATTGATTAGGTTTCTTGTCTTACATGGGCATAGTTCATGGTGCCCTAAAACAATCACAATGGTAACATCAGAGATCACTGACCACAGATAAGACTATGATAACAAATATATAACAATGAAAACATTTGAAATATTGTGAGAATTACCAAAATGTGACTCAGAGACCTGAAGTGAGCAAATGTTGTTGGACAAATCTTTCTGGTGGACATGCTTGACACAGGGTTACCACAAACCTTCCGTTTGTAAATATATCATGCCACTCCCTTCTGGCCTACAGAGTTTCTGCTGAAAAAGCAGCTGATAATCTTATGGAGATTCCCTTGTATTTTTTTTTTTTTGCTTTTCCCTTGTTTTTAATTTTTTGTTACTTTGCTTACTATGTGTTTCAGTGGGTTCCTCTTTGGGTTTATCCTGTATGGGACTCTGAGCTTCCTGGACGTAGTTGACTGTTTGTTCCCATGTGTGAAAAGTTTTTGACCATCATCTCTTCAAATATTTCCTCAGGCCCTTTCTCTTTCTCTTCCTCTGGGATTCCTAAATGTGAGTATTGATGCATTTAATGCTGTCCAGGAAGTCCTGAGACTGCTCTCTTTTCTTTTCATTCTTTTTTGTTTATTCTGTTCTGTGGCAGCGATTTCCACCACTGTCTTCCAGATCAGTTATTGGTTCTTCTGTCTCACTTATTCTATTAATTCCTTCTAGTGTCCTTTTCCCCTGGAGAAGGAAATGGCAACCCACTCCAGTCTTCTTGCCCGGGGAATCCCATGTTCTGTAGCCTGTCAGGCTCCTCTGTCCATGTGGTCGCAAGAGTTGGACACGACTTAGCAACTAAACCACCAGTGTACTTTTCACTTAAGCTTTGTGTTGTTCGTCTCTGTTTGTACTTTAAATCTTCTCTTTGTTAAATGTATTTTGCATTTTCTTGGTCTGTACTTCCATTCTTTTCTTTTTCAGATTTTGGGTCGTCTTTATCATCATTGCTTTGAATTATTTTTCAGGTAGATTGCCTATCTCCATTTAGTTGTTCTTGTAGCTTCTTATCTTTTCCTCCATCTGAAGCATATTTTTTTTTAACATTTATTTGGCTGTGCCAGGTCTTAGTTGCGCGCACAGGATCTTCGCTCTTCGTTGCTGCGTGCAGAGTCTTTAGTTGCAGCTCACAAACTCTCACTTTTGGCGTGTGGGATCTAGTTCCCTGAGCAGGCATCAAACCCAGGTTGCTTGCATTGGGAGCACAGAAACTTAGTCGCTGGGCCACCAGAGAAGTCTGACTGGTGGTTTCATATTTCTATGCTGTCTCATTTTGAAGGATCATAATTCCTCTTGCTTCTGGTGTCTGTCCCCTGATGGGTGAATTTGGTCCAGGGGCTTGAGCGGGCTTCCTGGTGGGAGGAACTGGGGCTTGCCCTCTGGTGGGTGGAGTTGGGTCTTGTCCCACAGTGAGCAGGGCCGTGTCAGTGGGTGTGTTTTGGGGTGTCTGTGAGCTTAGTATGACTTTAGGCAGCCTGTCTGCTGATGGGTGGAGCTCCTATCTTTCTGGTTGATTAGCCTGAAGCATTCCAGCACTGGAGCCTGCAGGCTGTTCGGTGTGGGAGAGTCTTCCTGCCAAAATGAAGACCTCTAGGAGAGCTCCCACCAATTAGAATTCTCTGGGACTCCCACTACCAGTGTCCTTGTACCCACAGTGAGCTACAGCTAACCCCCTCCTCCCCAGGAGCCCTCTAAGACAGGGGTCTTAGTTGATCTAGCCTTTGTTCCCGTGAAGGTACTGCTTTGTGCTGGCTCTCAGCGCACATGAGACCTTGTGTGCACCCCCACGAGTGGAGGCGGCAGAGACACTTCTTATCCTTAGGAGAAAGAAAGATACAAGAGAAAATGATAGAGCTGACTAAGCAAGGGTTTTTTCTTCATAAATCATATTTCTGTATCTCCTCATTATTTTAATTCAAATGTTATATAATTCAAAACTGTTAGATAAAGATATAATCAAATGGGAATGGATTCAAACCCAAACAAATAATAGACTGTAGTACATCCATACAATAAAATACTATTCAGCAAGAAAAAAGAATGAACTGTGAGTACATGCAACTACACAATGAATCCCAGTTGTATTATCCTAAGTGAAAGATGTCAGATTCAGAAGGTTACGTGTTCTATGATTCTATTATGCAACAGCTTGGGAAATGAAAAATCATAAGGGTAGAAAAACAAATCAGTGGTTATCATGTAATAGAGGAAAGGGCAAGAGGTTGACTAAAAAGAGAAATGAGGAAATCTTGGAAGTGGAAGGACTGTTTTATATCTTAATGGTGGTGATGGTTATGCAGCTATATGCTTCTGACAAAACTTATAGAATTCTATACTATAAAAGTGAATTTTATCACATGTGAATTTTACCTCAACAAATCTTTTAAAAGATGCTAAATGGAAATTATTTTATTACCTACTACTCATAACTAGAATAGAATCCAAAGATTCAATTAGTTTCTTCTTACATTCAGAGCTTTTCAGTTAGAGTTGGCAATACTTAGAATAGGGGGCATCTGATGATACAAAATTTAATGAGGCTTGTGAAAGTTTAGAGATTATTCTCAAGCAAGGCCAGTAGGTGAATAGAGCTCATTTCCTTTTGACAGTTTTCAGTAGACTCTTTGACCTGAATCAGAGGAGGATGTTCATGTATTTTTCCTCAGACTATTAAGTGGAACTCATAAATTTACTTTGGTTAACTGTTAATAATTTGAATGCATACTTAATCACCATCCTTTTTATTTTGTGGTAATTGAAAATTTATTCATGAGATTAATATAACAGAATTTTAAGGTAAATATTCCCTAATTGTTAAACTTTAAAGAGAAGAAAAAGTAACTTTTGAAGTCAGAAAAATTAAAATTATAAAAGATAAAAAAGTATTTTACTTATTTTTGCTTCTATTGTGAGTATCAATTCCAGCAATTTCTCAAGTCAGTTGGATCTCTAAGACATGAAGTCATAGATTAATGATACTGTGGGTCTCTTCCAATTTAAAACCTACTCTCATTTAGACACATTAATGTATTTCTCCTCTCATTTCTATTAACTTTTGACAACTTGGTCTATTAATGTATCTCCAATACAATACAAGGGTGCTCTCACTTTGTAGAATCATAGGATCCTACAAATCACTGTGGATTTTGTAATTATTCATTATCTTATGCAAAAATGTCTAATTCATCAGTCTCTACCTCTTTTTCTAAGGTTAAGATCCATTAGTACCCTCATTTCAATAGGAAAGCTAACATTATCATCAAATACCCAACTGTTTAGTGACAATTCAACATTTTAAAGTTATATTTAATTCGTATGTTGATGGTGTGTGTTAGCTTACAGGGGAAATTACTTATCACTTCATCCAAGTAGATATTGCCAAGTCACTTTTGAATAGATAACTTGGGATATTTGATGCGATACATTTTTTTAAAAAGCTCATCACTCTGGGTTAAGCCAATACATATATTTTCCATAAAGATTCTCTTATTAATGCATATTGAAGAGCCTAGCTTTGTAGTAAACTCCCTGCCTGGGACTCAAGTTATAGGCTGGTAGTAGCAAATTGCTTCTAGAACAAGTACTTTGAGTAAGAAAATAAAATACAGGTTTCATTTTGTATAGTCTGTTCCATGGTAAAAAAAGATTTGATATTGATAACTTTGTACAGTTGTACTGGGATACTTCTGCATTTTTTCCTTAACAATTTTTTGACTCTAATTCTGTAAAGCTATTTGCCTGAGAGTCTATGATTTTTCTATGATTGAGAGTGGAACAGATTTTCTACAGAGAATAAGTATTTTACCTGTGAAATTTTGCAGTAAAACTCAGATAAATGATATTAGTGGGGATAATTCAAGCTAACATTTGTTGAGCAATTATACTATACTCAACATATAACTTGGAGAAGGAAATGGCAACCCACTCCAGTGTTCTTGCCTGGAGAATCCCAGGGACGGGGAAGCCTGCTGGGCTGCCGTCTATGGGGTTGCACAGAGTCAGACACGACTGGAGCAACTTAGTAGCAGCAACAGCAGCATACATATTTAATTTTATTCATTTATGGAAAACTGTGAGGTCACTACTCTTATTAACTGCATTTTAAAGATGAGGAAACTGAGATATCAAAACCCTCTGTAACCAGCCTAAGATTCCTGAGTTGGAATTGTAGAATCATAAGAAGACATGCAGTTTGGCTCCATGGCTAAGCTCTAACCATGGTTCGGAACGCTTCTAGGGACGAAACCTAGACAGTAATCAGTTCAATACTCCCATGCTCATGTATTTGATTCTGTGTTGAGACTGAGTAAGTTGAGTGCACTGCTCCAGAACAGTTCTCACCCAGAAGCGGTACTGTGGGCATTGACCATGGAAGCTGTGTCTCCCCAAGGCCGTGTAATACAGGCATCTTAGTAACTCATCAGATAGAGCATACTAAATGGCTTCTGATGGTGAAAAAGTAAGGAAATTCCTAGAAGTAACATTCAATGTAAGACCAGAAACTATAAAACTCCTAGAGGAGAGCATAGGCAAAACACTCTCCGACATAAATCACAGCAAGATCCTCTATGACCCACCTCCCAGAATATTGGAAATAAAAGCAAAACTAAACAAATGGGACCTAATGAAACTTAAAAGCTTTTGCACTACAAAGGAAACTATAAGTAAGGTGAAAAGACAGCCCTCAGATTGGGAGAAAATAATAGCAAATGAAGAAACAGACAAAGGATTAATCTCAAAAATATACAAGCAACTCCTGCAGCTCAATTCCAGAAAAATAAATGACCCAATCAAAAAATGGGCCAAAGAACTAAACAGACATTTCTCCAAAGAAGACATACAGATGGCTAACAAACACATGAAAAGATGCTCAACATCACTCATTATTAGAGAAATGCAAATCAAAACCACAATGAGGTACCATTACACGCCAGTCAGGATGGCTGCTATCCAAAAGTCTACAAGCAATAAATGCTGGAGAGGGTGTGGAGAAAAGGGAACCCTCTTACACTGTTGGTGGGAATGCAAACTAGTACAGCCACTATGGAAACAGTGTGGAGATTTCTTAAAAAACTGGAAATAGAACTGCCATATGACCCAGCAATCCCACTTCTGGGCATACACACTGAGGAAACCAGATCTGAAAGAGACACGTGCACCCCAATGTTCATCGCAGCACTGTTTATAATAGCCAGGACATGGAAGCAACCTAGATGCCCATCAGCAGATGAATGGATAAGGAAGCTGTGGTACATATACACCATGGAATATTACTCAGCCGTTAAAAAGAATTCATTTGAACCAGTTCTAATGAGATGGATGAAACTGGAGCCCATTATACAGAGTGAAGTAAGCCAGAAAGATAAAGAACATTACAGCATACTAACGCATATATATGGAATTTAGAAAGATGGTAACGATAACCCTATATGCAAAACAGAAAAAGAGACACAGAAATACAGAACAGACTATTGAACTCTGTGGGAGAATGTGAGGGTGGGATATTTCAAAAGAACAGCATGTATACTATCTATGGTGAAACAGATCCCCAGCCCAGGTGGGATGCATGAGACAAGTGCTCGGGCCTGGTGCACTGGGAAGACCCAGAGGAATCGGGTGGAGAGGGAGGTGGGAGGGGGAATCGGGATGGGGAATACGTGTAAATCTATGGCTGATTCATATCAATGTATGACAAAACCCACTGAAATGTTGTGAAATAATTAGCCTCCAACTAATAAAAAATTAAAAAAAAAAAAGACATACAAAAAAAAAAGAGTTTATAAGGAAAATCAAATATCTCATAATATCCTATATTTGGAAATTTAAAAGGTTAAATTTTTATAAATATACTGTGATGACGCTATTATGATACTTGAAGTCAAACAACCTAAATTCAGTTGTAAAACTGTTACTAACTGTAGTGTGACATAGAATAAGTTGCTAAACTTCTATTATATTTTGTTGCTTTCTCTCTTACATAAGGGAATTGAAATAGATCCAGAGGTCCTTTTCAGTGTTCAAGTTTTGTTAAATAATTTGAAATTTTCCCAACAACTGGAAATATCATTCTAATTAAAACACATTTTTTAAGTCGTGTGTTCAGTAAATATGATTATATTTGAAACCAAAACACTGTAATTTGATTTACTAAAATGTCATCTGGACTCATCCAAAATCTAGGGAGGAGGTTGGGAAAGAGGAGAAAGATAATTTAAAATATATATATATATATTTTTTTTCTATCTGGAAAATAACAAGAAAATTGTCATTTAAAAATGAATAATAAAATTAGAATGCAATAATACTCTGATAATTCCTTGCACAAGAATATGGTTTAGAGAATGTCTGTTTTGAGATTACAGCATATTTGGGTCATAGACAAGTTCTCAAACAACCTGAAAAATTTTAGACCATATCATGAATGAGTGTTTAGATTTCTATGCCAAACCAAGGAAAGATTAGTTCAACTGTATGCCTAAAAGGCACCATTCACCTTGAAATATCCTTCTATTTGAGTCAACTGTCATCTTAAATGCTGTATTGTCCTATTCACTTCTTTATTTATTTATTTTCACTTTAGAAATGCTATTATTCCATCACTGTCCAAATACCAGAGAATGTTGCTAAAATAAATATGAAAAACATTTAAATTACAAGACATGATAGTAAATGTATTCTGACATTTCCCCTAAAGATACCACTTTGCAATTTAAAACAATTAGAGAAAGGATCATTTTACATTTTTATGCTTTTACAAAATTTAAAGATTGATGATGTAGATAGTGACTATGGACTTGGTGGTTGGTTTACTTCTTGTTTTTTTGCCCTATCTGCATTTTAGAGTCAGTCAGTGAATTTTGGAAATAAACAAAACAAAGAAGTTATTTATTTTCCTCTCTTAAGACTCAGCTAAAAAACATTAAAATGAAAAAATTGCTAAGAATACTTATTGGATAACCTAACTCCATTTCTTGGAAGAAATTGCTTTGCGCTTTCTTAAGTGTTCTATTAATCTTCATTAAGTAGCATTGGAGTGAAAGGAGGGATGATCCAGAATCACTAACTAAGTTCAAATGTGTTTTGGGGGATTTCTTTGAATGCATTAAATGAATGTGAGATCATTCTTACAGGCTTTACAGGAAAGTGCCTTTGATATGCCATTCTACTGAGAGGGTTGGGGGAACCCATTAAAAAGGCCATGAATATGAAATCATTAAATTGTGCCTTTGTGATTGGTTGTCCATGTGACCTAATATCTCTATTTCCCAACAGGAAATTAATTTTTACTTCACTGATCCACACACCTGTATTAAGTGTTTACTAATAATTGTGGTCTGCTTCTCTTACAGAACGCTCTGCAGTTTAGTAACTAACCTAGTGGTTATAAAGATGTTACATGTGGAAGAAAGGCCACAGGGGAGAAACCGAAGGTGAGTCCCCTGGAGACGGTTTGCGTCTGCCTGTAAGACTTCATTGGGTGGGCTGACTTGATGATGGTGAGTCTGCTGTGGTCCTCAGCACTACACGCTCTAAAACTTGACTTCTCAGCACCAAGCTGCTTATCAGTCTCTGGTTAATGGACTAAGGCACCTCACTCCAGACTTCCATGGAAACCACAGTGCAAGTATGTCTTTCATAGAAAGGCTTATAATCCTTTATCAGGGACCAAAGTGATCAATTACACTATTTGAAGCACCTCCTTCCCTCGAAATGCGAATCAGAATGTGGCTATTTTAACAAGGAATAAGGTAGAAGGAGGTGGCTAGTCCGAAGGAGGATTTGACCCTCTGAAATACGCTATCCTCACAGCAAAATATGGCTCTAGAATTCTCAAGTTTCCTAAATTCAGGCACTGCTCCATTTTGTCTGTGTGTCCCCAAGTTCTGCTGATGCTTTTTTATTTAGATATAAAAATGTCAGATTGAGCCAAGTTAGCTGCCCCAGGTCATGGAGCTGTTCCGTGCCTGGGAGACATTCTGTCTCCTCAAATCTTGTGTTGATTTAAGTCATTTGTTTCTCAGAAGACAAACTCATCTCCTTTATCTCTAAGTTCTCAGGGGCACCTCACTCCGCCCTCATGTACTGTCTATAAAAGTTCTCAGCACATCATGGGAGGATGTTACAAGTATAGTTTTTTAGAATATTCACAGAGTATCAAAATATACAAAAGTATGATTTAATAGAGCATATAATTTTGTGAAAATAACCAACGAATAGAAATCAACTAATTTACAAACTAGTCTAGGGTTGTTGGAACCCTGAAATCATGAATTGAGGTGGGAAAATATTTTGATGTAGGCTGGGTGATAGCTTGCATACAATTCAGGGCTGGGTTTTAGAAGCCATAGCCATATTGGTACTGTTTCTTCCTGTGACCATTTCTCTTAGTCAGATTGATAATGTGCTCAGTCATTTAGTTGTGTCTAATTCTTTGTGACCCCATGGACTGTAGCCCACCAAGCTCCTCTGTCCATGGAATTTTCCAGGCAAGAATATTGGAGTGGGTTGCCATTTCCTACTCCAGAGGATCTTCCCAACCCAGGGATAGAACACTTGTCTCCTGCGTCTCCTGCATTGACAGGCAGATTCTTTACCACTGAGCCACCTGGGAAACCCAGTCGAATTGATAAGCATAATCTAAGTAAAGTAAACCAAATGATTTTCCAACGTTGTGATTGGAGTGAGACTTATGATTATTGTCTTGTACTCTTGTACTGAGAAAAGTTGTTAAGATCCACCAACCCAGAATCAGCAAGGGTCTTTTAGAAAGAGGAGGGAAAGCATGAAAATATCTCATATAAGATAATTCTGCTTCCTGGCTGCTCTGATCAGCTTTTTCCTGTCCTTAAAACTCTCACAGCTTTATCCATAGCCACACTGGACTTGCCTTTGCATTTCTGCTTGAGGTTTGTCGTATTTTTCTTCTCGATAATCTTAAGCTTTGTAGCTAACTCTCTCTCCCCCTGTTGATTACATCCAACCCAGCAAAATTTAAATATCTGTATGCTGATGATTCTAAATGTAAATATCCATCTCATTTTTCATCTCTATCAATTTATACATCCAGCATCTCTATCTGTATGCCTAGTTGATATCTCAATTTTAACATGTATGGAAGGATCTCCTGATATACTCCTCTCCACAACCAGCAATTTCACATCTCTCCTATTTCAGTAAATGACAGCTTCATTCTTCCAGATGTTCAGGTAAACACAAAAAAGCCTTGGTATTATCTTTGGTTTTATTTTACAATCAATATCTTAAGCGAGTTCCATTGGTTCTACCTTCAAAGTAAATACAGAATCCAACTGCTTCTCTTAACTTCCAGTCTGGTGCAAACCACCATATTTCTCGTGTAGGTCATTGCATTAGCTTCTTGGTGGATTTGCCTTAACACAGTAGACAGATTGACCCTATTGAGGAATCCGCTTCATTCACTCTTCCACTCGGTTAGATGATGATTTCATATCGCCATCTTTCTCCTTGTGCCTCCAATGTCCCCTCCTACATCATACCTCTCTTCTAAGGACCTTGCATGTTATTAAGTCATGTTGCTCCTCTTCCTAAAACTCTCCAGTGGCTTTCCATCTCTTTCAGAAAGAAAAAGTCATGACCTTTACAAAGACCTAAAAAGCCCATTGCCTCTCTGATTCCAGCTTCTGTGATTTTACCTCCCTGCTTACTAGGCTTCAGCCACCCTGGATACCTTTTCATCCCTTGGAAATGCTAGTCAAGCTGCTGCCTCAGGTTTTTTGCACTTGCTCTTTCCTCCACTCAGAACACTTTTCTGCAGATAACCGCATGGCTCACTTCCTCACTTCTTTCAAGTCTTCAAGTGAAATGACACTGTTTTAGTGAGGCTTTCTCTGGCTAGCTTATTGTAAATTCCACCCCTCCCCTAAAACCACCTTTTACTTTATTTGTACTTATATTTCTCTGTAGCACAGACAACTCTAGAAAAAAAAAATTTGGTTTTCCAGTAAGGGCCTTGTAAATTAGACTGCCTGAAGACAAATTCATGAGAGAAGAGCAAACCGAAGTTGATTAATACATGCCCTGTGCATGCACAAGTGAGAGCACCCGGCAATGAGTGACCCAAAGGCATGGTTAGAACTCGGGCTGATACGCCATCTGACACTGAAACAACGGAGAGAGGTTTGGGGCTGTTGAGCGGTGAAGACAAATTATGGGACGATTACCAGGAAAGGTATGATAAACAAGGATTTTTTTCTTACTAAGGTTTGTTATGCAGACTTAAATCAGTGCCTTTTCTATTTATAAAAGTTAAGAGTCTTTGTCTTTCAGGTATAGGAGCGGGCGGCATCTTTACAAATGGAAATTTCTTTATAAATGTAAGTTTCCTTTACAAAAGGAAAATTCGTGCCCTATACACACCAAGGAAACCAGATCTGAAAGAGACACGTGCACCCCAATGTTCATCGCAGCACTGTTTATAATAGCCAGGACATGGAAGCAACCTAGATGCCCATCAGCAGATGAATGGATAAGGAAGCTGTGGTACATATACACCATGGAATATTACTCACCCATTAAAAAGAATTCATTTGAATCAGTTCTAATGAGATGGATGAAACTGGAGCCCATTATACAGAGTGAAGTAAGCCAGAAAGATAAAGACCAATACAGTATACTAACGCATATACATGGAATTTAAAAAGATGGTAATGTAACCCTGTATGCAAAACAGAAAAAGAGACACAGATGTACAGAACAGACTTTTAGACTGTGGGAGAAGGCGAGGGTGGGATGTTCAGAGAGAAGAGCACTGAAACAAGTATACTATCAAGGGTGAAACAGATCACCAGCCCCGATTGGATGCATGAGACAGGTGCTCAGGCCTGGTGCACTGGGATGACCCAGAGGGATGGGATAGAGAGGGAGGCGGGAGCGGGGATCGGGATGGGGAACACATGTAAATCCATGACTGATTCATGTCAATGTATGGCAAAAAACCACTACAATATTGTAAAGTAATTAGCCTCCAACGAATAAAAATAAATGGAAAAAAAAAAAGAATTAGTCACTGCAGCCTGTAAAAAAAAAATAAAATAAAATAAAGGAAGTCCCTAGAGTAGTCAGATTCATAGAGAGAGAAAGTAGATGGGGTTTAACGGGGGCTGGAGAGTTTCAGTTTTGTAAAACGAAGTGTTTTAGAGATGGAGTGTGTTTGCACTGTAGTGTGAATGTACTTAATGACATTGAATGGCACACATAAAAATGGTTAGGGTGGCAAATGTTATGTTACGTGTGTTTTTGCCGCAATTGGAAAAAAACAATCAGATGAGCATGCAAACTGAAACCCAGAGATGGTTGCGACAAAAATTTTGATGTATTTCTTGGGTTATTTTTAATTCCTATTTCTTCTTTTTATTCATTCTCACATTTGTGTTATTAGTTTTAAAAAAATTTGTTATTAAATGTAATTTCATCCATAATCCCACAGTCATCCATAAAGCTCACGAGTTTTTTTAAAAAAAAGAAAGAAAGAAAACTAGTGCCCTGTATTTAGAGCTTTTCTTGCATCTGCTACTTCTCAATAGCCTTTGGCTCAAAATAATCCATATGCCTACTTGACATAGTTTGGGGTAGCATATTCTGATACCCTTCACAATCTACTGTCCTTTTTTAATGTCTGTCTTTTTAATCTTTTTTAATGTCTGTCTTTTCCTACAAGAATGTGAGATCCATGAAGGCAAGTCTTTTTTGTCTTTTGTTCACTGCCATAAATCCAGTGCCTAAAAGAGTCTTTGGTGTATAGTAATTCTCAGTAAATATTTGTTGGATGACTTAAGAAACATTTATTATTTAGCAACCATTGAAAATGTAGCTTAATGATTCATGTTAGTTTACCCTAGAGACATTATTTTGGAAGAAACCACTGGAAGCATACTATGTTTATTTTTATATTTTCAACATTTTTCTAGGCTTAGCCTCTCCAATTCCATTGAAGAATTTTTTGAGAGTGGTGTCAAGTTTGTGTGTCTTACATCTCCATTAATAAAGATTATGCCTACACTGATCGACCCAGTTCATTTTCCTGCACTGTGGATGTAGAACGTACTAAAATTCTTTCTTTTTTTTTTTTCATTTATTTTTATTAGTTGGAGGCTAATTACTTTACAATATTGTAGTGGTTTTTGTCATACATTGACATGAATCAGCCATGGATTTACATGTATTCCCCATCCCGATCCCCCCTCCCGCCTCC
The DNA here is from genome assembly GCF_019320065.1 of Cervus canadensis. Lineage (NCBI taxonomy): Eukaryota > Metazoa > Chordata > Mammalia > Artiodactyla > Cervidae > Cervus > Cervus canadensis. Next base: position 7,285,708 of record NC_057410.1, read on the forward strand.
CTCTCCGCCCCATCCCTCTGGGTCTTCCCAGTGCACCAGCCCTGAGCACTTGTCTCATGCATCCAACCTGGGCTGGTGATCTGTTACACCCTAGATAATATACATGTTTCGATGCTGTTCTTTCAGAATACCCCACCCTCGCCTTCTCCCACAGAGTCCAAAAGTCTGTTCTGTACATCTGTGTCTCTTTTTCTGTTTTGTATATAGGGTTTTCGTTATCATCTTTCTAAATTCCATATATATGTGTTAGTATACTGTAATGTTCTTTATCTTTCTGGCTTACTTCACTCTGTATAATGGGCTCCAGTTTGATCCATCTCATTAGAACTGATTCAAATGAATTCTTTTTAATGGGTGAGTAATATTCCATGGTGTATATGTACCACAGCTTCCTTATCCATTCATCTGCTGATGGGCATCTAGGTTGCTTCCATGTCCTGGCTATTATAAACAGTGCTGCGATGAACACTGGGGTGCATGTGTCTCTTTCAGATCTGGTTCTTTAAAAGCATTCTCTGCAACCTCTTGTCTTTTTCTTTTTTTCTTTTGATATTTAAACAGTAGAATTTTCTTCAGTGTCATTTTTTTTGTTTCCCTTTTTTATTGAATAAATGATTCTTTAAATTCTATAGTGTCATACAATTTTCAAAAGTTTCACACACATGCTTTCATATAATCCTATAATGAGTGAAGTGAAAGTGAAAGTCGCTCAGTCGTGTCCAGCTCTTTGCGACCCCATGGACTATACAGTCCGTGGAATTCTCCAGGCCAGAATACTGGAGTGGGTAGACCATAATAGCCCTTTTCTTTTATTCTCTACCTGTCTCTTGCCCCTTCCATACTTCCTCTCCCCACTGGTAACTACTGGTTTATTCTCTACATCTGTGAGTCTTGTGTCTGTTTTGTTATATTCACTAGCTTATTTTAGTTTTTAGATCCCATGGATAAGTGATATCATACAGTATTTGTCTTTCCCTGTCTGACTTGTTTCACTTAACAGTCTCTCTGAATTAAACCCAACCATTCATTCAAAATGCATTTATTAAAGTAAGACTACCCTAGATTCTGTCATATAAAGCTAGATATGAGTCCTGCCCGAAAGTGGCTTACAGCCCAATAGAGGAAATAAGATATGCACATATTAGAGAGAAATACAATATCATCTAATACAACTCAGCACGTGGTATCTTGAGAGATGTAGAGGTCCTTATCCCTAGCTACAGACTGGGCATCCTCCCTGTGAATGGCCAGTGACAGAACATGAGCAGAGAATTTTAAAACAGAGAGAGACTGAGGCAGTTACTGAAAAATAATTTGAATGGTTCAGCAGAGTCTTGATGAGCAGCCCAGTTAGAATTGAAATGGACAGAGCGTGCTTGGTTACTAAGTCAGTGTCAGAGTATGCCAAAGCAAAGCCTATATAAGCAATAGGAAACTTTATTTATATAAAAGCAAAAGGAACCCTTTATAAACAGGGTAAAGGGAAAATAAAGAGAAGTAGAATGAAGGTAATATGTTCTAGTTGATTTTTAAAGGCAAACTCTAGCAGAAATCTGATTTTGAAGCTAGATAATTTGGCTTTCTATTCATAAGGTATTTTTCCCCCAAAATTGGTAGCTATATTTTACAAGGATTGGGCCACTTAGGACTTATATGAATGCCATGTTTAGAAGACAACATTAGAAAACATTTACAGTTCTCAGGAATATGTCATGGATTATTAAGTACCATATTGTAGCCAGTGAAAATTGTTTTCAGCCTCTTAGCTCTAAGGGGTTAGCAAACTGTACACTACCAGTTAAATCCAGCCAGCTGCCTGATTTTGTAAACAAAGTTTTAGACTATTTCCAGGCCCATTCATTTGCATATTTTCTGCATTGCCTCCATACAACAGCAAAATTGATTAGGTGCAGTGGAAACTGGAGACCTTACGGTCTAGCAAGCTAGCCACTCAGAAAAAGCTTACCAATTCCTGATCAATGTGGTTTTCTCCATGTTCCTATGGACTCTTCTTTCACTGGAGACCCAACTGAAGGCATCCATGCCGAGTATAGAAAAATGGTGTGGATGATCTTATTTGCAAAGCAGAAATAGAGACACAGGGGAAGAGAACAAACATATGGATACAAAGGGGGATAGGTGGGGGGGGGGGAGTAGGAGGCTGCTGTTGACTCGCTATTGATACTACGGATGAAATCGATAACTAGCGCGGACATATGGTATACAGCTCAGACAGCTCTGCTCGATGCATCGCGGTGACCTGATGGGAAGGCAGTCCAAAAGGGAGGGGTTATACGTAAAGGCGCGGCTGGTTCACTTTGCTGGCCAGCAGAAACTCACAAAGCATTGTAAAGCAACTATACCCCAATAAAAACTAACTTAAAAAGAAGAAAGGATAGGGAGCAATAACTAGTGGAATCTTAGTTATTTGGGACTTATCAAATGCTGAAGCTGAAACTCCAATACTTTGGCCACCTCATGCAAAGAGTTGACTCATTGGAAAAGACCCTGATGCTGGAGGGACTGGGGGCAGGAGGAGAAGGGGACGACAGAGGATGAGATGGCTGGATGGCATCACCCACTCGATGGGCGTGGGTTTGGGTAGACTCCGGGAGTTGGTGATGGACAGGGAGGCCTGGCGTGCTGCATTCATGGGGTTGCAAAGAGTCGGACACGACTGAGCGACTGAACTGAACCGAACTGAACACATTGATTTATATACCTAAGACATGCTGAGCTTTGCTTATACTAATTTTATTGTTTTTAAGATTTTTTTTATACAGACCATTTTCCCACCAACAGTGTAAGAGGGTTCCCTTTTCTCCACACCCTCTCCAGCATTTATTGCTTGTAGACTTTTGGATAGCAGCCATCCTGACTGGCGTGTAATGGTACCTCATTGTGGTTTTGATTTGCATTTCTCTAATAATGAGTGATGTTGAGCATCTTTTCATGTGTTTGTTAGCCATCTGTATGTCTTCTTTGGAGAAATGTCTGTTTAGTTCTTTGGCCCATTTTTTGATTGGGTCATTTATTTTTCTGGAATTGAGCTGCAGGAGTTGCTTGTATATTTTTGAGATTAATCCTTTGTCTGTTTCTTCATTTGCTATTATTTTCTCCCAATCTGAGGGCTGTCTTTTCACCTTACTTATAGTTTCCTTTGTAGTGCAAAAGCTTTTAAGTTTCATTAGGTCCCATTTGTTTATTTTTGCTTTTATTTCCAATATTCTGGGAGGTGGGTCATAGAGGATCTTGCTGTGATTTATGTCGGAGAGTGTTTTGCCTATTCTACCCAAAGCAGTCTATAGATTCAATGCAATCCCTATCAAGCTACCAACGGTATTTTTCACAGAACTAGACCAAAGAATTTCACAATTTGTATGGAAATACAAAAAACCTCGAATAGCCAAAGTAATCTTGAGAAAGAAGAATGGAACTGGAGGAATCAACCTGCCTGGCTTCAGACTCTACTACAAAGCCACAGTCATCAAGACAGTATGGTACTGGCACAAAGACAGAAATATAGATCAATGGAACAGAATAGAAAGCCCAGAGATAAATCCACGAACCTATGGACACCTTATCTTTGACAAAGGAGGCAAGGATATACAATGGAAAAAAGACAACCTCTTTAACAAGTGGTGCTGGGAAAACTGGTCAACCACTTGTAAAAGAATGAAACTAGAACACTTTCTAACACCATACACAAAAATAAACTCAAAATGGATTAAAGATCTAAATGTAAGACCAGAAACTATAAAACTCCTAGAGGAGAATATACAGACCATTTTTTAAAGTCTTTGCGCAATTTGTTACAATATTGCTTCTGTTTTATGGTTTTTGGGGCCACAGGCATGTAGAATCTTAGCTCCTTGACTGGGTATTGAACCCACACCCCCTGCACTAGAAGGCAAAGTCTTAACCACTGGACCACCAGGGAAGTCTGCTCCATATACTAATTTTAAACCAATGAATATTGTCCTGACTCATAGCCCCGTATAAAGACAGCAGTGGGGCAAGGAAGCTGGCACTTGAAATAGAGTTTGAAGGTTGGGATTTAAGTTATACTTTGTCAGTTACAACTTTAGACTAGTTACTCAGAAATCAAAATCTCTGAGCCCAGAGATTAAAATAACAATAGAGAGATTTTTTTTTTACAACTAGCTGCAAAAATTGTGTAAGATAATAAAAGCCGAAGAGCTCTTTAAAACATTTTTTTTAATTGGAGGATAATAACTTTATAACATTGTGATAGTGTTTGCCAGACATCAACACGAATCAGCCATAGGCATGTATGTGTCCCCTTCCTCCTGAACACCCCTCCCATACCCCTTTTCACCCCATCCCTCCAGGTTGTTAGCGCTGGCTTTGGGTTTCCGGCATCATACATCGAACTCCCACTGGCTATCTGTCTTACATATGGTAATATATATGTTTCAATGCTGTTCTCTTAAATCATCCCACGCTCCCCTTCTCCCACTGTGTCCAGAAGTCTGTTCTTTATGTCAAAAGAGCTCTTATACATTAAATCGTGATACCATTATCAGATATTGTTCATGTTTGAAAGAATGTATACAGCGTATTTATTAAAAGAGTAGGCTCTATCATTAGACTGATTTGAATGATTTGATTGATAGGTACTTAATGAGATAAGCCTGGAAAAGTATATAGCACAGTTTCTGATGTCAGCTATTAGGTATTTTATTGCCATTATAATGAAATAACCAACATTTGTGTTTTACGGATATTGATCATTGAATGCTGTCAGTTCTTAGTAAGTCTTTGAATGCTCTAACACAGGTTAATAAAACCATGAAGGTCAGTGAATGTAGAAAGCCAATAGTCATGTCCCACAGCTTGTGTACATGTCTTTTGACTGACTACAGTTCCCTGATACTAAAGGTTATCTAATAAGTCTGTTTAAATTTTAATCTTCTGTTCACTGCTATCATGTTTATACATTTTTACTCGTGTTTATTTTTATGTGCAAAATATATCTGTTTATTATTTTCTCTCTCCCACTGTTTTGTATTAAGACATGGGAAAATGAGTAAATAGACTTGTTCATCCAGAATTACAACATCACAATTCATAATTTAGCCTGATGATAATATTATTTACTTTTAGCAAGACTAAGAGAAATATACTTTACTTGCTAGAATGTGAGGGACATAAAAATTGGGCCATTCATGTAGACAGAGAAAAATTCATAAATATTACTGTTCTAAGGAGAGCAAAAGAATATATTTAAACTCTTCTCTAGGGAGAGTTGGGAAATGACCTGTTAGTTTTAGAATTATTTTGGAATTTGTAATCAATTGCAAGCTAGAACCTTTAAAAATTTATTTGAACCTTGCCATAAAAGGTAAGTTTGAAATGGGTCAAGGACTCTCCTCTCCCATTTCTGAATCATTATTTCCACCTCTTGCCATTAGTGACTCTCTGTATTATGTCCTACCTCAAGGAGCCAACGTCATCTTCACTCTCTTTGCCAAGAGAACTTGAAAATTAACAGAAACAATCTGGCCTTGTTCTCCCTTCACCAACACATCCAGTTGGCCTGGTCCGATCAAGCATTAGCTATGTAAACAGACAAAAGTTTTGCGTGTGTGTGTGTGTGTGTTTTCTTATTGAAGGGACAGGGAGATTCAGAAGTTTTACAATGGCAAAGGGACACATATTGATTCTCATTATCACACTCTCATAAGCACAAGAGAAAACTCTGTAGGACTTAAGATGTTGCAGAAGTGTGCCATCCAATGAGCTCTCCCTCTGCTGCTAATCTGTACCTTTCTTCTTGTGTCCGCTCCATCAGTTAGACAAATGAAGAGTTAAAGAGAACAGCATAACCCCCACAGATCAGCCTCTTCCTAACACCAACTGCAACTTCAGAGAGTCCCCAAAGCCACCCTCAAAACTGAGAGTTCATTAGGGGGGCTCTCAGACCGCCGCACTGTAAGCAGTTATGGTTTATTACAGGAAAGGATACAAATTAAAACCAGTCAAGGAAAGAATGCGTGAGTACCAATTTGGAGTTTCCATGTTCTCTCCCCATGCAGTTAAAGTGTGTTACTTTCCCAGCGGTGACGTGTGACGGTATGCACGGAGAATTGCCAACCACGGAAGCTCACCTGAGTCTCTGTGTCCAGAACTTTCATCAAGACTCCACCACATAGACATGATTGATTGCTCACCTTGTCTCATAATCTGATAGTCTCGACACCTCACTTCAGGTCTTCTCTTGGAGGAGGTTGATGGAGGTACTCTACATAAACCTAATTCTTTTCTCTCTTCTCTACCTGTTACACTCTGAAGTCCTAACCCTTATATAAATGTATTTGAGTATAGGGTCTTTACAAGCTAATTAACGTTAAATGAGATCATGGGGGGAGGCGGTGCTCATCCAATAAGACCAGTGCCCTTATAAGGAGATGAAGAGATACCGAGATCTCTGTATGTGCATATATGTACAGAAATGAGGCCATACGAGGATACATTGAGAAGGTAGTTCTCTGCAAGACAGGAAGAGTGTCCTCACCAGAAACCAACCTTGTTGGGCTCTTGTTTACACATCAAGTCTCCAGAACTGGGAGAAAATAAATATCTATTCATTTAAGTTGTCCAATTTGTGATATTTTGTTATGGCAGTCCACACAGACAAATATACTCCCTTTCTCTTTCTTTTTAGGATCCTCCCTGTAGCCCAGAACGATGGGAGTGTTTTCTTTCCAGTACCTTTCTGTATGATAAACTCCTCATATGTGGCCTTCCTCACTTCCTATGTTACGTTTAATCTTTTAGGAACTCTGTGCTTTAGCCCTCCAAGCTTTGGCCTGATTTTCCAAGCTAGGTCCCTGTGGAATTCAAAACATAAACCCTCTGCCTTTAAACTTGCTCTTTAAAAATATATATATTTGTATTTATTATTTGGCTATGCCGGGTGTTAGCTGCAGCGCGCGAACTCTTAGCTGTGGCATGTGGGATCTAGATCCCCAACTAGAGGTTGAACCCAGGCCCCCTGCTCTGGGAGGTCAGAGTCTCAGCCACTGGACCCCAGTGTGTGTGCTGCATGCTTGGTCGCTGTTGTATCTGACTCTTGCAACCCCATGGACTGTAGCTCTCCAGGCTCCTCTGTCCATGGTTTTTCCCAGGCAAGAATAATGGAGTGGGTAGCTGTTTTCTTCTCCAGGGGATCTTCGCAACCCAGAGATTGAACCCAGTCTTCTGCATTGGTGGGTGAGTTTGTTTGTTTGTTTGTTTTTACCACTGAACAACCAGGGAAGCCTCTGGGCCACCAGGGAAGTCCCTAAACTTGTTCTTATAAATTAAAGCTTCTTTGTTTAAGATGAGTGTGCTTTCTGTAAGTTAAAAACAAAAATCTGTTAATTGCTCCAGATTAGCTGTTAGTCCCAGGCTCTATCTGAGCTTCTCCTTTTCCTGTCCTCAGAAGAAAGTAGTGTCATTGATTCACTAGATGGAAAAAGAGCCACAGAGCAACTATAGTCATTAGTTACCACATAAGCTGCCAAAGTTCATCCTCCTGATGTTCTATGACATCCGAAATTATGCCATTTCTGATACACCAATTCTAATTAAACTGTCTTGACTCTAGTGTGCTTCTAATAGAAGAAGGCAAAGAGGATTTTTCAGTTTATCTTGTCACCAGTGTATGCACGTGTTTCCCGTTCCCTCTGGGAGGTCATGGAATTATTGTAAGGAAACTGAATTCGTATACTAGTACAGGCTTTGATTATAGGTGGAATAAGCAGAGTGTCTCAGCATATGCAAGCCTCTATTTTTAAATGTATGTATTGAATAAATGTTATTGCATTGACAAAATGGCAGTCATTTAAAGTGTAACTGAATTCACAGAAGCATTTTCATCTTGCATGTTTTAAGTAATGGGTATTAGAACTCCAATTACTGTCATGGGATTTCACTATTTTACTGTTGCCATTATTAGTAAAGTCACTTTTACAAATGAAAGTTTGAATAATCTACTCTTACCTTACACAAAGAAGCAATTCCAGACTGTGCCTTATTGGAAAGTCTCCTTTAATGAAGAAATCCTGTCTGTTATTCTTTTTTAAATCTGAATTCCAGCAGCATTATCCCCCTGATCTCCTTTGGCAATTAGAATAGTCTCTGGGAAGGCAATCTGGGAAGATCTGTTGCCCGAAAGGAATTCTAAAAGAGGCTTTTGGGGAGGGGGAGAAAAAAAACAAAACTATATTCCCAGTCTGCTTATTTGGGCCACCAAAATATTTTTATAGAGTATTATTTTAATTGTAAAAATAAAACACTGCCAACATCTTCACACCTTATTAAGGAGAACATGTGTTTTATTCCTGTATAATATGTTTTGAGATATGATTAGGTATAATAATTATTATTACTCCTTTCTGCTATTTTCAGTTTTTACTATTATAAATAAATCACAGTATATGTCCTGGTATTTTTTTTCTTTCAGGTAAATTCATGCCAGATTTAGTAAAAAAAAATATAAGCATGTTGAAGGCTTTTTATACATGTTCCTCAGTTGCTTTCCAGAAAGACTATGCTTATTTAAAATACCACTAGAAGCTAAATCTCCACTATGAGTTTTACCTCCTAAAAAGCAAAATTAAATTATTTCCTTTTTTAAAATTATTGATAATTTGATAAAATTTTTGTTTTATGGATTTTCTGTATTTTATTATCCATTTTCATTTCTGTTTCTAAGAATTGTCTGTTCTTGTTCTTTCCAGCACTAGAAACTGATTTTTCTTTAAAGCATTTCCTTTTTATTGCTAGTTCCTCATTATGTATAATTTGCAGTTAATCTTCCATGTCCTTGCACTAAACTATTGATTTAGTTCAATTATAGAGTCTCTCCTGTCCTAAGTATAACTGTTCAGAGTTCTCATATTACAGATTTTCGTTCTTATCTATATTTACATAACTTTTTTTTTTCCATATAATAGTGAAGGATTGGGTGAGTTGCTGAAACTACCTTGAAAATCACTGCTGCCCATTTTGTCCTGGAGTGGGTCTCCTATCTAAGACTGTATCTCTGTTTCAGGTACTTTCAAATTCACAGCCATGAAGGTTGCTAAGCCAATGTAGGTTTAGTGTTAAGAAGGTGATCTCTCTGCACAAAGACTATGAATTCTTTGATACTATCCCACACCACTAAACATACCCTCTGAGGTAGTCACTTGAGGGTTTCCTATGTTTTGTTTCATTGTATACTTTCACATACAGTCTGTAAAACCTGATTTCCAGTCACCACCACTGCAATTTTACCAATTTTTAATAATTTGGCAATGAAGATGACTTAAAGGCCCTTTATGCCTACTTTTGAAACATCTGGTTTCTTTCCAGAGGCAATACCATTTAAAGCTCAAACTAATAGTGTATTTAAACTAGAAAAAGTTATGTTAGAAAGAATTAGAGCCTTAGAAATAAATGGCCATAAGTATGGCCGTGTAACTTTGGGTAGGTTTCTTAACTAGCCATGTAACTTCCGGTAGGTTTCTTAACTTCTCTGAGTTTCACTCTTCATTTGCAAAATGAAATAAATAATACCCAACTTGGCAGCTGTGAGAATTAAAAAGGTACATGTGCTACCATATGGAATCAAATTTTCCAATCAACTCACGTGAATCAGAAATATCATCTAGTATCATTTTGCTAACCGTTCTAAGAATGCAAGCAATAAAGAGGCAGAAAGCAAAGAGCGGTCTGGGGCAGACCATGTGGTTCTGAGTTCTTTCTTCCCATGCTGAACCTGGACTCTCTGCCCCAGAAAACCAGATAAGGGCTCCAAGTTAGTTTTGGTAAGTTGATAATTTGATGCAATGAGGATTTTAGTTGGAAAACACCTTTATTCTCTATGCCAGAGTATAATTTGGCCTATGTGATATTGTCCAAGGAGTCTTGTCTCATAAATCCATGAAAGTGAAGGTGAAGTCGCTCAGTCGTGTCCGACTCTTTGAGACCCCATGGACTGTAGCCTACCAGACTCCTCAGTCCATGGAATTTTCCAGGCAAGAGTACTGGAGTGGATTGCCATTTCCTTCTCCAGGGGATCTTCCCAACCCAGGGATTGAACCCGGGTCTCCCACATTGCAGGCAGACGCTTTACTGTCTGAGCCACCATGGAAGCCCCTTCATAAATCCATAGATTCTTGATTTATTTACTTCAAGTGATCTTTTAGCTAAGAACATCCTACTAAGAACATATTGTCATTAAGGACTCTTCCTCCTGGCAAACATCATCAGTCTCCTGATCTGGAGTCCATTGAGAAGGGAACAAAATCAGTCAACTGCCTTCTTTTCCCTAGAGTAGTCCCTCAAGCTTATCCCAGCTGCCATAGAAGTGCATGCATCATACATAAGCTGCTTTAACGACTCCTTCCCAAAATATGCAAATCACTTGTCATAGTGCCTCACTCAAAGTACTTACTCAATAAACTGATATGAGATTTTGGGAGGTTACACCTATAAAATAGTCTTTAATGGAATGATTGATAATCTCAAGTCAATGACTGGTCAATTTCATTCCACCAAAAGTAATACAAATCTTCTTATAAATCACTTCTTCCTAACTGATAACTGAAGTTATTTACTTTGCTTAAGATATTTGCTATGATTAAACACTATGTTGAAAGAAATATCAATCATCTATAGCATGATAAACTCAGCTTATCAGCCCAATGATGAAAATTGACAAGTACATTGAATAACATAACACATTTTCTAGACTGGGAATTAATTAATTATTGCTCTTCAAGGGTGAAAGAATTTTGAGTAATGATGACACTCTTTGAAACCACTTCCTTAGGTGGCAAACCATCAAAGAGAATCTTGTAGAGGTGAGTAATCCAAGGCAAATTTATTAGACATAGTATCTATTAGTTAACTCTGTTTCCTACACAGACTGGGATTCAGAAGCTAGAAACCATGTTGACATTCTTAAAAGAAAGATGAGTTTTCAAATTAGGAAGAAATGGGGAATCTGCTTCTGGCTTTCAGAGGGACATTATTAGGAACAGGTAGGCTCCGGGGAAAGAGGGTATCTTGCCGTCAAGGCTACAACAGATGCTCAGTGAGACAGGGCTCAAATGCTAGTAAGATGAAATCAAGTTCTACTAGACTATGCTTTGCTATGCTGGGCTGTGCTCAGTCATGTCTGACTCTTTGCGACCCCAGGCACTGTAACCACAAGGTAAGGGCAGGGTGGTGAGCGTTGTAGACCTACTTGGGTAAAAGGAGGGTGCGTTGAGGTGGCGGGATAGACACAGCCACCCACAAGGTGAAGAGACCTTTCTGTCATTGCTCTGCTATCTTCTGCCAAGTCTGACCCTTTCAAGCAGTAGTCCAAACTTACGTTCATCAGAATCAGCTGGGAAACCCGGTAATATGCAAGTTCTCAGGAGCAACCTTCAAGTATTTAATTCCATGGATGATTCAAATGGAGCCTCAGAATTTGCATTTCAACATGCAACTAATTTTTTTGATGAGATGGCCTATGAAACACATTTTAAGTGTTTTCCTCTTGAATGGTAACTCTTCCCAGAGACTTCCAGTTATACCGGAATTCAACCAGTATCTCATTTATTTAGAAGTTCATCCTTACCTCCCTAATTTGACATGCATCTTTATTATATACTAAATTCTCATATGTATTCGGGTCTGTTCATGGATATTAAGTTCTCTCCTATGTACTATTCCATTTACATCCCACACTGTGGTAACGATGGAGATTTTATAATGCATGTTAGTGATACCTTCACCCACTCCACTATTCTTACCCAGAGAATCCCAGGGATGGAGGAGCCTGGTGGGCTGCCGTCTATGGGGTCGCACAGAGTCAGACACGACTGAAGCGACTTAGCAGCAGCAGCGGCATCAGTGATACCTTCACTGTTCTCCCAAGAGATTTCCCCACTGATTTTTCTTGTTTCAGTTTCTATTGAACTTGACAATCCATTTGTTTTTTCCTTAATCATTCCTTCTCTTCCTCTCTCTCTTTCTCCTCCCCTTATTTCTTTCTAAATCCTTCAGAGGGAGCGTGTTAATCTTCTTGGTCTCATGCTCACTTAGTCCAAGTTCTGACTCAGTAAAAGGAGAAAGGAAAAATTCAGAAAGCCATTATTCTACTTGTCAGTCAGGAGAAAAGCAACTCAAAGGGAAAAAACTACTAATATTTTAACAAGAGCTGAATTAATTTACCTAGTACTCAAATCTTTATGATTTTGAGTCTTTTTCTTCAAAAGCATGGTGTACTAAAAATCTTGTGTGCACACGTGTGTTTGTGTTCTTTAGGAATATTTTCATGTTTTTCTTATAAAGGTTTTATACAGTTCTTAGAAAATTTATTTTCAACTATCTTATCATCTTGTTTCCATTTTAGATGAGATTTTCTTTTATTACATCCTTCATTTCTTTGTTACTTGTATTTCTGATGTCCATTAATGACTGCATATTAATTTTATTCCACCATTTTCTTGGTGGAATAAGAGGTTTCAGATTCTGAAACCTCTTATTACTTATAGTCATTTTTCAGTTGAATCTTCCAGAATTGTCAGATTTACAATCAAAATATCTAGAAAGGTAATAATATTACTTCTCCAAATTTCATGACTATAATTTATCCACTTCTTTAAATTGCATTGGATAATCATTTCTATATTAAGATGTAATCATGTTAAGAAATTGTTCATTTTATTGTGTTGTTATTAGAATGGGTTTTGGATATTGTTAAAAGTAATTTAAAAATCTATGGAGAAGATCATGTAATACTTCTTATATGTAATATCAATCTGTATGGTAAATGTATTTCTATACTTATGTATTTCTGGAATAACTCCCGTTTGGTCACAGTATATTGTCGTTAGTTTTTTAAGGTGATGCTGAATTCTATTTGCTAACATTTTACTTAAGATTCAGCCTTATACTCATAAATAAGTTATAATGTAATTTTTAAAAATCTAGAAAAGTTTTAGGGTAATTAGACTCAGACCCTAGTTCCTTTCCTCCACCCTCCCACCCCCCACTCATATTTCTGTCTTAGTTTCCCATACTTTGAGTCTACCTCTCTGCTATCAAAATATCAACTTGGCCTAGACCTAGTCTCTTGACCAACCTAAATTCTGGCACTTACATATGTGTTTTAGGACCTTCTGTCTTTCTTTGTATAGACTTCCTTTTTTCTCACCCATTTGATGATCATCATGTGGTTGATTTCTGTTCCAGTTTCCTGATCCTATTTGGATTAAATTCCAAATAATTCCTGTTTGTCTTCTTCCACCTTCTGTAACTTACTTTCCCCACCCCATGATCCTCCACTCCACCAGGGACCATCTGGGAAAGCTTGAAAGCTTAAATATTAATTACTTTTGCTGTGTGTGTATAAGTTGTTGAGTCGTGTCCGACTCTGCGACCCTATAGACTGTAGCCCATCAGGCTCCTCTGTCCAGGGAATTATCCAGGCAAGAATACTGGAGTGGGTTGCCATTCTCTTCTACAGGGCATCTTCCCAACCCAGGTATAGAACCTGGGTTTCCCACATTTCAGGCAGATTCTTCACCATCTGCGCCACCCGGGAAGCCCAATCACTTCGCTGATGGGCATTAAACAAATGGTCCTCTACTGCCCCCTGGAGGGCTTTGGCTAACACATACACTGTGACCCCTGTGGTCTGGAGAGGTGTTTACTTGGGCCACGCTCCCCTAAATGAGCGCTAGGTAAAAAGAATGGTCTGCACTGAGAGCTTTAGAAAAGACAAAGATGACATCTTTCTTCCCCTCAAAGAACTTATAAACTAGATGGATAGAAAAGAAGGACAGAGAATGTCTGTGTGCGTGAGGAGGTAGTGAGGGAGGGTGTTGCTAAATCAAGCACAAGCATTAGTACAAAGACAGCTATGTGTCCAGGGCCCAAAGGAGTGGCTTTAAAGATTGCGATAGTAGCTGAGAAAAGGGAATACAGAGGTCACTTTGACAGTGATGGGAGACTTCATGGAGGGCATGCTTCAGAGCTGGTCTTTGAAGGGTAAAAGACATGGATGGGCCAGGAAGAAAGGCTCTCTTGTAGGAAGAAGTAGCATATGTGAAACCATCAGAAAGAGAAATATGTGAAGCACAGGAAGGGAATATTTGGGCTAGTGAAGGTGAAAGTCGCCCAGTTGTGTCTGACTCTTTGCGACCCAATGTACTGTAGCCCGCCAGGCTCCTCTATCTGTGGAATTCTCCAGGTAAGAAGACTGGAGTGGGTAGTTGTTCTCTTCTCCAGGGGATCTTCCCAACCCATGGATCAAACCCAGGTCTCCTGCATTGCAGACAGATTCTTTACCACTGAGCCACCAGGGAAGCCTTGGTGAATAAACCCTTTAATTTCACAATAAAAAAGTCAAAACACTTCTACCACCTACTTGATATGAAATATGCTATATACTACACACACACAGACACAGACACACACACACAGAAGGGCCTTCCCTGATGGCTCAGACAGTAGAGAATCTGCCTGCAATGTGAGAGACCCGAGTTCTATCCTTGGGTTGGGAAGCTCCCCTGGAGAAGAGAATGGCTAACCACTCCAGTATTCTTGCCTGGAGAATTCCATGGACAGAGGTGCCTGGTGAGTTACAGTCCAACCGGGCAAACAGTCAGACATCACTGAATGACTAACACTTTTTTCCTTCCTTCCTTTCTTCATATGTATATATATATGAGGCATTATTTTAATTACTTAAAATCTGATATTTTATAAGGTGTTTTTAGTTTGGTTTGCTGATAGAAAATTAAAATATGTAGGTTTAAGGTGTAGCAACTTGTCCCAAATGTTTATATAAATTACTGATTCAGCTTGCAATCAGAATTGTATTTTCATCTTCCCACGCTTTTTTCTTCGTATTATCTCACAGTCTTCCAACAAGTTATTAATTCAATAATTTTCAGTCCACTTAATAGGATATTTTTATGTATCCATGTTCAAAGATGTTTTTGGCTTCATCAGGAGTTTTGATTTCATTACTCTGGATGAGGATGGCATATGTCTTCAATTTCATTAACATGTTTTGAATTTGTTTCCTTAAAGCCTGAAATAAGATCAACAGGAAAACAGATACTTAAGGGAGCCCAGCAGTAATCCCAATCTGGCAGAACATAAACTTTTAGTAGAACTATTCTTCAATTTGCAACGCCTGATTAGGGAAAGAGATAAAGGGAAAATTAACATTCATTAATCATGTACTGTGTACCAGATGCTTTGTTTTCAATGCCTCATTTAACCCTGAGAACCCTGAAAAGTAGACAGTGTTTTTATCTGGTTTACTCAAGCAGCAGAGGTGTAGAGAGATCAATATTTCTCTCCTTAACTCTCCAGGATCGTATCTAACAAGTGGTAAATCTGGGAATGTAGGTAACTTTGGTTCAGTCCTCACGTTCTTTGCTCTATAACATGCCATCAAACACAAGGGCCTCAGTTTGAGAACCTTATCAAGCCATTTGGTTGGTGGTCAGCTTCAGAAGAGGATATGGAAAGTCTTAGTGGCCTAAGCCTCAGACAGTTTCCATAAACCCTGAAAAGGAGTGAAGAAGTTAGCTAAGAACAGAGCACCCACCGGTTAGTAGCTGAGTTAAGGGAGGCCTTCCTGTAACAGAGGGCCGCCCTTAGACGAGGTTTTGCTGGAGGATGAAGCCACATCTCGGGGGATAGAAAGAGCCATGGTAGGACCAGTCAGCAGTAGTAACTGTATCACAGTGGGAAGCGTAACTGTGACCAATGCATGTCACCAGAACACGTGTGACCAGATGTCATCAAGGCACGTGGACAGGGATGAATGGACACAGAGGTGGAAAGGCTGAGAGTAGGAAGACATCTCAGGGGAGGCCAGTGAATGCTGAGGACACACCATCTCCACCACCATGATGCTGCATGAACTTTTTCTTGCCTCTGGTACCCTGGGAAGGAAGAGGTTGGGAGGGAGGAGAAGAAGGAGCCTTAAGGGGAAATTTGATGTTGCAAATGAACCAGTTTAAATTCTCAATTGACAGCACAGTCATTTGAAAGAGACTGTTTTAAAACCAAGGATCAAGCTTCCTTGGCAACATGATTTTTGTTACAACACACAAATGTGGGCATGAACAAGAAGAATTTAATCCCAGAGAAATACGGCCAGGTGATTTGTGTCTATACATTTAAAACCCATGATATAAGCATTATTATTGCCATTTCCTAGATGAGGAAATTAAGACTCAGAGAAGTTATATGCCTTCTCTGTAGAACAGAGCAGAGAAGAAGAAGATGGCAAAATAGAGGATTTATCAGACAGTCATTTGCTCAAAAGCGCCTTCTCTTTCCACCTCAGTAAGGCCGGACTTTTAGTGCAGAAATGGTAAAGGAGTGCCTCTGTTTTTACAGCCAACATTCTGTGATGTGGGTCTTGTTTGGTTTCTGGAGGGCACCTACACAAGATACATCATGAATATAATCACAGCAGCACGTCTAGTGGTGCTGAAATTTCATGCAAGAACAACACATTCCCTACAATTGTTATATTTGATGACTACTTAGTGAACAAGAACATCTCCTTGAAAATGAGTGTCAGTCCTGTTAGGATATAATTATTCTCTTCTGTTCAGGAAAGAACAGAAATTCGTCAAGTACAGCTTAATTTTTTGAGTCTGAAGTTAACACAAAGCACCCTGTTGTGGGTGCCCTTGTTTTCACAAAGCTGAATCTCAGCAAATAAAAACACAACCCTCATGCAGTACAGTTTCTTCCTCTACTCGGGGTAAAGGCAGACTCCCCAGCAGTGTGCCTCAATCTGTACACAGTGCTGCTCCAATCCTATCAGTTCCCAGCTCTTCTGATTTTTGCCTCCAGTGAAGATGGAGTGGGTTTATGAGGGTGGGCTTACTTCCAGCTCTGTGCCAGTGATCCCAGGGAAGGGCCATTCTATCTATAAGCCCTCCCCCTCCTCTTATCTACCTTGCCCCCATCCCAATACCGTAAGTCAGATCCTGCTAACCAGAGCATTTATCTCACAGAAGGAGGGATATGGTCATAAAGAACAGCAAAAGTTTTACTTAAAAGGTGACCATATACATTCTTTATGTTTCTGGAAGAATCCATATTACATGTTTCTATCCTGGGATATACTCATAGTTACATTTGCTCTCATCAATAAGTGTATCCTACTTACTGGTTTCCCTATCATAGTATTTTGGAAGGATCTATTTCATCAGTTTCTAATGAAGCTGAAAGCAAATTTATATTATTTCTAGTAAAACTATATCCCTTTCCCATACGTGGATTGACGTATGGGGTGTCGCAGGCAGGTCAGATATTTGAGTGAGCTTCATCTAAGCTCCCTTAACTACTTGTTGAGCGTTGCTATAGATGTTGGAATGAAGGCCGTTTAGGTGGGAAGACAGAGGCATGCTGCTGCTCATGGGACAGGAGTTCGCATCTGCTTTCCTGAGCAGCTCAGTTCTGCTTCCAAATCAGCATACCCGCTCAGCAAAGCAAAAGGTGGGCAGTTAACAATGGAAGAAATGAGAATCTGCCATGCCAGCAATCAGACTGCAATGTTACTGACAAAATTTGATGTTTCCAACCGGATGCAAACAAGGCCAACATAATCGATGGCACTAACAAGAAAAAAAACACGGTTCCTAACGGAACATAGGCAAGGCTGAGAAGCAACCATAAAAATAACTAACATCCCCTTTGAGCAGTTTTTGCTACCTTATCAATGATGACCTGAGCCCCACTCTAGTCTTATTTCCTGTGGGTCAAAAGTTTTGATATAACCGGTCACTAGATTGTCCGTATTTCTTGACAGCATCCACATCAGAGCTGGCCCTTGATTTCCTAATCTTTCAGAGTCATCCACCACAGGCCCAAACCTTCTAAGAAGCCCCACTCAAATGTTCCTTACTCAGATGCCTAAAATTTCTCTGGCTAAGGTCTCCTCTGCTGCATCAAGTTAATAAATCTGAGACATAAATTTATGAATACTGGTGAATTTATGAATCCTATTGGTCTTTGACTGGTGGGTTTGACTGTGCCCACCTAAACAGAAATTCAATAGTCCCTTTAGGATCTGATTTCCTTAGGCTCCTCTTCTCTACAAGGATTTTGTCCTAGATCATGTACTCTTTGTGAGAAGAGTTCTACTGAATACAATTATCTCTCTCTCTCCATATTTCTAGGAAAATATTTTTGATCCTTAGAGATGAGAACCTTGGACAATTTCACAGTTTCCCTAACCCCCACAATTCCCCTTCTTCCACCATCCTGGCATTATTCATGGACAACCACCTGTAGTTATGGATTTGAGAGAGAAACTGTTCAGTGGATCACACAGTCATTCCAAAATATGACAATGACTCACGGTAGACTGCAGTTTCACAGTGACTTGATTGTGCTAGATTTTCTGTTGGCAGTCCTTATTTGTTCTGTCTTATTATTGCAAGTATTACAAACCCAAAAACCGCTTTTCTTACCATTGCTCGACAACAGTGTTCCTCATTCAATGTTGCGGATGAGAGGCACTCATCCTAACTTAGAAGGCAAAAGAAAGTTAGAAACAATAATTATTTCTCTCTGGCACTGGCAGGCAGACATGAATGCTGCTTTATAAGATTTTGAAGTGGCCTCCCCATTCTCTTATAACTCACCTGTTTTAATGCTGTGTCCAGTCACTGTTGGTAGGTTTCTGTAATTTCTGCAACATTTTGATTCTCTGGAAGTTGGTAGAAGTTGTCCCTGATACTTGTTCTTTCAGAACTTGTGATGATTTTGTGAGCATCTAATATTAAGTCTCATCATAATTGAAATCCTAGAATGGGTCTCTTCTCCTGACCCAAACTTTCTGATTGAAAGGCCAAATAAGGTGCAGGCAGCCAGATCTTAAATTTCCATCTATCTTTCTTAGTAATCTAGAGGCAGTTCCTTAACCTTCTCAGTTTTTCATCTGTA
Organism: Cervus canadensis; assembly: GCF_019320065.1. NCBI lineage: Eukaryota > Metazoa > Chordata > Mammalia > Artiodactyla > Cervidae > Cervus > Cervus canadensis. Next base: position 7,304,683 of record NC_057410.1, read on the forward strand.
TAATAAAAGAAGGATATGAAGGGGTTAGACTAGATATCCACTAAGCCATGCTGGAGTGCTAGGATTTGATGCTTCCACAATCTAAGTTATCTTGCTGCATATCATGGTCAATACTTAGGAATGTGACATAATGCAGAGACACATATGTCCAACATGGTAATAAGAAACACAACCAACCCTTTCTTAGATCTCATGTGAAGCACTTTGGAGAATCTCAGAAGACCACCTCATCCAGTAGAGAGTAAATGTGTGATACAAAATGGAATCTGTAAATACTGGAACATAAGCACTTTATATCTCCACTTTCATATTTTTCATTTTCAGTGAGTAACTTTCCTTTTAGACAGTTATATACATTTAATTTTTGTCTCCAGAAGTTCTATCTAAGAGTTTCAACTATTATACTAATATCATTAGATATTAAAGAAGTTGCACCTGGCTAGCCAACTAAGGGAGTGTAAGCAATCTAGGAGAGTACTAGAATAAGTTTTCTAAAAATGAAAAAAATGAGGAAACTTTCTGGGTTAAACAGAACCACTCTTGGGGATTTTTGTGCTCTTGATGAAATTTTGCTACTGTGGGTCAGTTTTTATTCTTTGGTTGTTTGTTTGAAAAGTTATATTTGATCCCTGTGAAATTAATCACTGATTTGCTATCTGGATAAAGGCTGAAAAAACACTCTATAATAGACTATGGGAAATTATTAACCTCTCAGCTAAATTTCTAGAAGAAATTCAGCTAAGAACTAGAGAGAATTTTCACAGTTTTGTATTAATGAGAAAGATTTCATTCTAACAGAAGATGGAAGTCGTGTTATGAGAGAATTTATCTGGAGACAAAGGGTTTCCTCAGTGGCTCAGTGGTAAAGTATCTGCCTGCCAAGCAGGAGACACAGATTTGATCCCTGGGTCAGGAAGATCCCCCCTAGAGAAGGAAATGGCAACTCACTCCAGTACTCTTGCCTGGGAAATCCCATGGACAGAGGAGCCTGGAGGGCTGTAGTGCATGGGATTGCAAAGAGTTGGGCAGGACTTAGCAACAAACAAGATCAGAGTACTGAGAAATAAAGGGCTCCCCCAGAGGACCTTGCCCATGGATATAGTCCAAAAAAGTGCCTGCAAGCCGGGCTACTGAAATCCCTGGGGGGTATGAGAAGGCTTTCCAAAAGATTTGTGGTCATGGATAGTTTATGGTAAACCAGTTCCAGATATTCAACTTTTATACTTTCATAAGTACTTTCAACTTTCATAGGTACGTTTTTCTAGAGATGACCTGCTTGAGAATCCTCCTCTTGTTGGAGGAGTGACTAGATTTTCGTTTCTCAGCTCTTTTTCCATGATTGCCCTCATCCTAATTTATAAAAGACACACTTCTCACCCAGACCTAAGGTTAATGAGCTGTACTACTCTACAGCATCCAAAAAAAAAGATCACCTGGAAATAGCAACATTTGGTTTCTTTGAGAAAAGGAATGACTGTAAAAATTAGGTAACAAATATTTTTGTAAGGACACAGTATCTTTTTCTCAATAAAATTTAAGAAGGACCTAGCCAAGTGGTGAGCTGAGAGATTGTTTACAACTAATTTTTGCTAGTAGATTAAAATGTGATTTTTGTCATATAAGTCAAAAATATTTTTAAAAATTCAAGTGCGAATCACACACAAAATTCCTCATTTCAATTTAGTTCTTTTCTTGAATAAACTTTCTCAATGCTTACAAAAATGAAATAGTACAGAAAACTTAATGCTGAATCCTATCTTATTTGAGCAATAAGTAACATCCAAAAAAAATGAAACTATTAAGAAAGCATTTATTATTTATAATAATGTAGTTAAGGGGGTTTTCTGATAAATTTTTATTGTAGTTAGTAATTATTGATGTGTATAATTTATTTCAAGATCAATTTTGTGCTAAGAATAATTATGATCCAACTCAGAATAAATTTTATAAAGTAATAAAATTTTAAAACATTTAATCACAATTTATATTATACATACATATTTGTAGAGAAGTATGATGGGGTAATTAATAAAAAGATTTTCAGACATAAGCACATATTAAGTGAAATTCTTTGGATGAAATAACATTGAAATATATGTTCAGTGAGAAAAATGAACAATATAAAATTTCTGACTCTTACAGAAGTTATTCATGTATTCCTAGAGTGGGTTATGGTCAACATCCGCTTTGTTGGTTGATTAGATTTCACTGGCTGAATTTGTGATGTAACAATTTTATTTTAAAATGTCCATCTTTGCAATTCATAGGGAATTATATCCATTGCAATTATTTAACCATAGGAAACAAAACTCAGCTATCAATTTAAAAATATGAGCAACTGCCCTTTTCCCAAAAATCTTTGAGAGTGAACACACACAACCTGTAAATCTTACCTATACCTGGCCATAAGGGAAAAGCTGCTGCAAATCCATTCAGAAGGCAAAAATTTCCTTTTTAAGCATCAACAGTCTTGATTATAGCTTAAGTATAATAATATCTCTTTGCTAGAGATAACAATATTATAAATCCGGTGTATTTTTCCCCTAGTTGAACTCTTTTCTCTCTTCCTCAAGTTAAGCTTTCTGCTTAACTTGAACTTCTTCCTATGTCAGTGCCCTGCTTGGAACTCAGGACACTGACTCTAGCTTTTATACCATGACCCTTCTTCCATCTTCCAGGTGGAGATGGCATACTGTACTGCGACCCAGGCTTGGCTTCAAGACTCTTGATAACTTCTGACCTTCCTTTTAAAAGCTGGTGTGTTCTCTGGCCTGTGTTCAGTTAAATTGTTCTGCCCACCATTGTT